>NW_026561545.1:0-64298 GCF_028858705.1 Grus americana
GGGCGCGGCACAGCGCGGCAGGCCCGGCCTTCATTATTAGGCGGTGCAAGTGCAGCGTGGCACAGCGCAGCGCTTTGCACACATGCTCCATTGTCAGGCGGTGCACGTGCAGAAGGGCGCAGCACAGCGCGGCAGCCCCGGCCTCCATTGTGTGGCGGTGCAATTACAGCGGGGCTTGGGGCAGCGCAGCAGCTCCAGCCTGCATTGTGAGGCAGTGCAAGTGCAGCGGGGCGTGGCACAGGGCGGCATCCCTGGCCTCCATTGTGAGGTGGTGCAAATACAGCACAGAACAGTGCTGCGCAGCAGACCCGGCCTCCACTGTGAGGCGTTGCATGCGCAGCGGGGTGTGGCGCAGCACAGCTGGCTGGGCCTCCATTGTGAGGCATTGCAATTACAGCGGGGCGTAGCACATGGCGGCTGGCTCCGCTTCGATTGTGAGGCAATACTTATTCTAAGGGGTGCGGCACAGCATGGCAACCCTGGCCTGTATTGTGAGGCGCTGGAAGTGCAGGGGGGCGCAGCGCAGCATAGCGGCCCCGGCCTCCATTGTGAGGCGGTGCCAGTACAGCGTGGCGCAGTGCGGTGCAGTGCAGCGCGGCAGCCTTCACCTCTATTGTGAGGTGGTTGAAGTGCAGCGGGCGAGGCGCAGCGCGGCGGCCCCGGACTCCATTGTCAGGCGCTGAAAGTAGAGAGGGGCGCGGCACAACGCGGCACGCCCGGCCTTCATTATTAGGCGGTGCAAGTGCAGCGTGGCACAGCGCAGCGCTTTGCACACAGACTCCATTGTCAGGCGGTGCACGTGCAGAAGGGCGCAGCACAGCGCGGCAGCCCCGGCCTCCATTGTGTGGCGGTGCAATTACAGCGGGGCTTGGGGCAGCGCAGCAGCTCCAGCCTGCATTGTGAGGCAGTGCAAGTGCAGCGGGGCGCCACGCAGTACAATAGCCCTGGCCTGCATTGTGAGGCAATGCAAGTGCAGAGGGGCGCCTCGCAGCACAACGGCCTTCGCCTGCATTGTGAGGCAGTGCAAGTGCAGCGGGGCGTGGCACAGGGCGGCATCCCTGGCCTCCATTGTGAGGTGGTGCAAATACAGCACAGAACAGTGCTGCTCGGCAGGCCCGGCCTCCACTGTGAGGCGTTGCATGCGCAGCGGGGCGTGGCGCAGCACGGCTGGCTGGGCCTCCATTGTGAGGCATTGCAATTACAGCGGGGCGTAGCACATGGCGGCTGGCTCCGCTTCGATTGTGAGGCAATACTTATTCTAAGGGGTGCGGCACAGCCTGGCAACCCTGGCCTGTATTGTGAGGCGCTGGAAGTGCAGGGGGGCGCAGCGCAGCATAGCGGCCCCGGCCTCCATTGTGAGGCGGTGCCAGTACAGCGTGGCGCAGTGCGGTGCAGTGCAGCGCGGCAGCCTTCACCTCTATTGTGAGGTGGTTGAAGTGCAGCGGGCGAGGCGCAGCGCGGCGGCCCCGGACTCCATTGTCAGGCGCTGAAAGTAGAGAGGGGCGCGGCACAACGCGGCACGCCCGGCCTTCATTATTAGGCGGTGCAAGTGCAGCGTGGCACAGCGCAGCGCTTTGCACACAGACTCCATTGTCAGGCGGTGCACGTGCAGAAGGGCGCAGCACAGCGCGGCAGCCCCGGCCTCCATTGTGTGGCGGTGCAATTACAGCGGGGCTTGGGGCAGCGCAGCAGCTCCAGCCTGCATTGTGAGGCAGTGCAAGTGCAGCGGGGCGCCACGCAGTACAATAGCCCTGGCCTGCATTGTGAGGCAATGCAAGTGCAGAGGGGCGCCACGCAGCACAACGGCCTTCGCCTGCATTGTGAGGCAGTGCAAGTGCAGCGGGGCGTGGCACAGGGCGGCATCCCTGGCCTCCATTGTGAGGTGGTGCAAATACAGCACAGAACATTGCTGCGCAGCAGACTCGGCCTCCACTGTGAGGCGTTGCATGCGCAGCGGGGCGTGGCGCAGCACGGCTGGCTGGGCCTCCATTGTGAGGCATTGCAAGTACAGCGGGGCGTAGCACATGGCGGCTGGCTCCGCTTCGATTGTGAGGCAATACAAGTTCTAAGGGGTGCGGCACAGCATGGCAGCCCCGGCCTGTATTGTGAGGCGCTGGAAGTGCAGGGGGGCGCAGCGCAGCATAGCGGCCCCGGCCTCCATTGTGAGGCGGTGCCAGTACAGCGTGGCGCAGTGCGGTGCGGTGCAGCGCGGCAGCCTTGGCCTCTATTGTGAGGTGGTTGAAGTGCAGCGGGCGAGGCGCAGCGCGGCGGCCCCGGACTCCATTGTCAGGCGCTGAAAGTAGAGAGGGGCGCGGCACAACGCGGCACGCCCGGCCTTCATTATTAGGCGGTGCAAGTGCAGCGTGGCACAGCGCAGCGCTTTGCACACAGACTCCATTGTCAGGCGGTGCACGTGCAGAAGGGCGCAGCACAGCGCGGCAGCCCCGGCCTCCATTGTGTGGCGGTGCAATTACAGCGGGGCTTGGGGCAGCGCAGCAGCTCCAGCCTGCATTGTGAGGCAGTGCAAGTGCAGCGGGGCGTGGCACAGGGCCGCATCCCTGGCCTCCATTGTGAGGTGGTGCAAATACAGCACAGAACAGTGCTGCGCAGCAGACCCGGCCTCCACTGTGAGGCGTTGCATGCGCAGCGGGGTGTGGCGCAGCACAGCTGGCTGGGCCTCCATTGTGAGGCATTGCAATTACAGCGGGGCGTAGCACATGGCGGCTGGCTCCACTTCGATTGTGAGGCAATACTTATTCTAAGGGGTGCGGCACAGCATGGCAACCCTGGCCTGTATTGTGAGGCGCTGGAAGTGCAGGGGGGCGCAGCGCAGCATAGCGGCCCCGGCCTCCATTGTGAGGCGGTGCCAGTACAGCGTGGCGCAGTGCGGTGCAGTGCAGCGCGGCAGCCTTCACCTCTATTGTGAGGTGGTTGAAGTGCAGCGGGTGAGGCGCAGCGCGGCGGCCCCGGACTCCATTGTCAGGCGCTGAAAGTAGAGAGGGGCGCGGCACAACGCGGCACGCCCGGCCTTCATTATTAGGCGGTGCAAGTGCAGCGTGGCACAGCGCAGCGCTTTGCACACAGACTCCATTGTCAGGCGGTGCACGTGCAGAAGGGCGCAGCACAGCGCGGCAGCCCCGGCCTCCATTGTGTGGCGGTGCAATTACAGCGGGGCTTGGGGCAGCGCAGCAGCTCCAGCCTGCATTGTGAGGCAGTTCAAGTGCAGCGGGGCGCCACGCAGTACAATAGCCCTGGCCTGCATTGTGAGGCAATGCAAGTGCAGAGGGGCGCCTCGCAGCACAACGGCCTTCGCCTGCATTGTGAGGCAGTGCAAGTGCAGCGGGGCGTGGCACAGGGCGGCATCCCTGGCCTCCATTGTGAGGTGGTGCAAATACAGCACAGAACAGTGCTGCTCGGCAGGCCCGGCCTCCACTGTGAGGCGTTGCATGCGCAGCGGGGCGTGGCGCAGCACGGCTGGCTGGGCCTCCATTGTGAGGCATTGCAATTACAGCGGGGCGTAGCACATGGCGGCTGGCTCCGCTTCGATTGTGAGGCAATACTTATTCTAAGGGGTGCGGCACAGCCTGGCAAACCTGGCCTGTATTGTGAGGCGCTGGAAGTGCAGGGGGGCGCAGCGCAGCATAGCGGCCCCGGCCTCCATTGTGAGGCGGTGCCAGTACAGCGTGGCGCAGTGCGGTGCAGTGCAGCGCGGCAGCCTTGGCCTCTATTGTGAGGTGGTTGAAGTGCAGCGGGCGAGGCGCAGCGCGGCGGCCCCGGACTCCATTGTCAGGCGCTGAAAGTAGAGAGGGGCGCGGCACAACGCGGCACGCCCGGCCTTCATTATTAGGCGGTGCAAGTGCAGCGTGGCACAGCGCAGCGCTTTGCACACAGACTCCATTGTCAGGCGGTGCACGTGCAGAAGGGCGCAGCACAGCGCGGCAGCCCCGGCCTCCATTGTGTGGCGGTGCAATTACAGCGGGGCTTGGGGCAGCGCAGCAGCTCCAGCCTGCATTGTGAGGCAGTGCAAGTGCAGCGGGGCGCCACGCAGTACAATAGCCCTGGCCTGCATTGTGAGGCAATGCAAGTGCAGAGGGGCGCCACGCAGCACAACGGCCTTCGCCTGCATTGTGAGGCAGTGCAAGTGCAGCGGGGCGTGGCACAGGGCGGCATCCCTGGCCTCCATTGTGAGGTGGTGCAAATACAGCACAGAACATTGCTGCGCAGCAGACTCGGCCTCCACTGTGAGGCGTTGCATGCGCAGCGGGGCGTGGCGCAGCACGGCTGGCTGGGCCTCCATTGTGAGGCATTGCAAGTACAGCGGGGCGTAGCACATGGCGGCTGGCTCCGCTTCGATTGTGAGGCAATACAAGTTCTAAGGGGTGCGGCACAGCATGGCAGCCCCGGCCTGTATTGTGAGGCGCTGGAAGTGCAGGGGGGCGCAGCGCAGCATAGCGGCCCCGGCCTCCATTGTGAGGCGGTGCCAGTACAGCGTGGCGCAGTGCGGTGCGGTGCAGCGCGGCAGCCTTGGCCTCTATTGTGAGGTGGTTGAAGTGCAGCGGGCGAGGCGCAGCGCGGCGGCCCCGGACTCCATTGTCAGGCGCTGAAAGTAGAGAGGGGCGCGGCACAACGCGGCACGCCCGGCCTTCATTATTAGGCGGTGCAAGTGCAGCGTGGCACAGCGCAGCGCTTTGCACACAGACTCCATTGTCAGGCGGTGCACGTGCAGAAGGGCGCAGCACAGCGCGGCAGCCCCGGCCTCCATTGTGTGGCGGTGCAATTACAGCGGGGCTTGGGGCAGCGCAGCAGCTCCAGCCTGCATTGTGAGGCAGTGCAAGTGCAGCGGGGCGTGGCACAGGGCCGCATCCCTGGCCTCCATTGTGAGGTGGTGCAAATACAGCACAGAACAGTGCTGCGAGGCAGACCCGGCCTCCACTGTGAGGCGTTGCATGCGCAGCGGGGTGTGGCGCAGCACAGCTGGCTGGGCCTCCATTGTGAGCCATTGCAATTACAGCGGGGCGTAGCACATGGCGGCTGGCTCCGCTTCGATTGTGAGGCAATACTTATTCTAAGGGGTGCGGCACAGCCTGGCAACCCTGGCCTGTATTGAGAGGCGCTGGAAGTGCAGGGGGGCGCAGCGCAGCATAGCGGCCCCGGCCTCCATTGTGAGGCGGTGCCAGTACAGCGTGGCGCAGTGCGGTGCAGTGCAGCGCGGCAGCCTTCACCTCTATTGTGAGGTGGTTGAAGTGCAGCGGGCGAGGCGCAGCGCGGCGGCCCCGGACTCCATTGTCAGGCGCTGAAAGTAGAGAGGGGCGCGGCACAACGCGGCACGCCCGGCCTTCATTATTAGGCGGTGCAAGTGCAGCGTGGCACAGCGCAGCGCTTTGCACACAGACTCCATTGTCAGGCGGTGCACGTGCAGAAGGGCGCAGCACAGCGCGGCAGCCCCGGCCTCCATTGTGTGGCGGTGCAATTACAGCGGGGCTTGGGGCAGCGCAGCAGCTCCAGCCTGCATTGTGAGGCAGTGCAAGTGCAGCGGGGCGCCACGCAGTACAATAGCCCTGGCCTGCATTGTGAGGCAATGCAAGTGCAGAGGAGCGCCTCGCAGCACAACGGCCTTCGCCTGCATTGTGAGGCAGTGCAAGTGCAGCGGGGCGTGGCACAGGGCGGCATCCCTGGCCTCCATTTTGAGGTGGTGCAAATACAGCATAGAACAGTGCTGCGCGGCAGGCCCGGCCTCCACTGTGAGGCGTTGCATGCGCAGCGGGGCGTGGCGCAGCACGGCTGGCTGGGCCTCCATTGTGAGGCATTGCAAGTACAGCGGGGCGTAGCACATGGCGGCTGGCTCCGCTTCGATTGTGAGGCAATACTTATTCTAAGGGGTGCGGCACAGCCTGGCAACCCTGGCCTGTATTGTGAGGCGCTGGAAGTGCAGGGGGGCGCAGCGCAGCATAGCGGCCCCGGCCTCCATTGTGAGGCGGTGCCAGTACAGCGTGGCGCAGTGCGGTGCAGTGCAGCGCGGCAGCCTTCACCTCTATTGTGAGGTGGTTGAAGTGCAGCGGGTGAGGCGCAGCGCGGCTGCCCCGGACTCCATTGTCAGGCGCTGAAAGTAGAGAGGGGCGCGGCACAACGCGGCACGCCCGGCCTTCATTATTAGGTGGTGCAAGTGCAGCGTGGCACAGCGCAGCGCTTTGCACACAGACTCCATTGTCAGGCGGTGCACGTGCAGAAGGGCGCAGCACAGCGCGGCAGCCCCGGCCTCCATTGTGTGGCGGTGCAATTACAGCGGGGCTTGGGGCAGCGCAGCAGCTCCAGCCTGCATTGTGAGGCAGTGCAAGTGCAGCGGGGCGTGGCACAGGGTGGTATCCCTGGCCTCCATTGTGAGGCGGTGCAAATACAGCACAGAACAGTGCTGCGCGGCAGGCCTGGCCTCCACTGTGAGGTGTTGCATGCGCACGGGGCGTGGCGCAGCACGGCTGGCTGGGCCTCCATTGTGAGGCGTTGCAAGTACAACTGGGCGTAGCACATGGCAGCTGGCTCCGCTTCGATTGTGAGGCAATACAAGTTCTAAGGGGTGCGGCACAGCCTGGCAACCCTGGCCTGTATTGTGAGGCGCTGGAAGTGCAGGGGGGCGCAGCGCAGCATAGCGGCCCCGGCCTCCATTTTGAGGCGGTGCCAGTACAGCGTGGCGCAGTGCGGTGCGGTGCAGCGCGGCAGCCTTGGCCTCTCTTGTGAGGTGGTTGAAGTGCAGCGGGCGAGGCGCAGCGCGGCGGCCCCGGACTCCATTGTCAGGCGCTGAAAGTAGAGAGGGGCGCGGCGCAGCACGGCACGCCCGGCCTTCATTATTAGGCGGTGCAAGTGCAGCGTGGCACAGCGCAGCGCTTTGCACACAGACTCCATTGTCAGGCGGTGCACGTGCAGAAGGGCGCAGCACAGCGCGGCAGCCCCGGCCTCCATTGTGTGGCGGTGCAATTACAGCGGGGCTTGGGGCAGCGCAGCAGCTCCAGCCTGGATTGTGAGGTAGTGCAAGTGCAGCGGGGCGCCACGCAGCACAATGGCCTTGGTCTGCATTGTGAGGCAGTGCAAGTGCAGCAGGGCGTGGCACAGGGCGGTATCCCTGGCCTCCATTGTGAGGCGGTGCAAATACAGCACAGAACAGTGCTGCGCGGCAGGCCTGGCTTCCACTGTGAGGTGTTGCATGCACAGCGGGGCGCGTCGCAGCACAACGGCCTTCGCCTGCATTGTGAGGCAGTGCAAGTGCAGCGGGGTGTGGCACAGGGCGGCATCCCTGGCCTCCATTGTGAGGTGGTGCAAATACAGCACAGAACAGTGCTGCGCAGCAGACCCGGCCTCCACTGTGAGGCGTTGCATGCCCAGCGGGGTGTGGCGCAGCACGGCTGGCTGGGCCTCCATTGTGAGGCATTGCAAGTACAGCGGGGCATAGCACATGGCGGCTGGCTCCGCTTCGATTGTGAGGCAATACTTATTCTAAGGGGTGCGGCACAGCCTGGCAACCCTGGCCTGTATTGTGAGGCGCTGGAAGTGCAGGGGGGCGCAGCGCAGCATAGCGGCCCTGGCCTCCATTGTGAGGCGGTGCCAGTACAGCGTGGCGCAGTGCGGTGCAGTGCAGCGCGGCAGCCTTGGCCTCTATTGTGAGGTGGTTGAAGTGCAGCGGGCGAGGCGCAGCGCGGCGGCCCCGGACTCCATTGTCAGGCGCTGAAAGTAGAGAGGGGCGCGGCACAACGTGGCAGGCCCGGCCTTCATTATTAGGCGGTGCAAGTGCAGCGTGGCACAGCGCAGCGCTTTGCACACAGACTCCATTGTCAGGCGGTGCACGTGCAGAAGGGCGCAGCACAGCGCGGCAGCCCCGGCCTCCATTGTGTGGCGGTGCAATTACAGCGGGGCTTGGGGCAGCGCAGCAGCTCCAGCCTGCATTGTGAGGCAGTTCAAGTGCAGCGGGGCGCCACGCAGTACAATAGCCCTGGCCTGCATTGTGAGGCAATGCAAGTGCAGAGGGGCGCCTCGCAGCACAACGGCCTTCGCCTGCATTGTGAGGCAGTGCAAGTGCAGCGGGGCGTGGCACAGGGCGGCATCCCTGTCCTCCATTGTGAGGTGGTGCAAATACAGCACAGAACAGTGCTGCTCGGCAGGCCCGGCCTCCACTGTGAGGCGTTGCATGCGCAGCGGGGCGTGGTGCAGCACGGCTGGCTGGGCCTCCATTGTGAGGCATTGCAATTACAGCGGGGCGTAGCACATGGCGGCTGGCTCCGCTTCGATTGTGAGGCAATACTTATTCTAAGGGGTGCGGCACAGCCTGGCAACCCTGGCCTGTATTGTGAGGCGCTGGAAGTGCAGGGGGGCGCAGCGCAGCATAGCGGCCCCGGCCTCCATTGTGAGGCGGTGCCAGTACAGCGTGGCGCAGTGCGGTGCAGTGCAGCGCGGCAGCCTTCACCTCTATTGTGAGGTGGTTGAAGTGCAGCGGGCGAGGCGCAGCGCGGCGGCCCCGGACTCCATTGTCAGGCGCTGAAAGTAGAGAGGGGCGCGGCACAACGCGGCACGCCCGGCCTTCATTATTAGGCGGTGCAAGTGCAGCGTGGCACAGCGCAGCGCTTTGCACACAGACTCCATTGTCAGGCGGTGCACGTGCAGAAGGGCGCAGCACAGCGCGGCAGCCCCGGCCTCCATTGTGTGGCGGTGCAATTACAGCGGGGCTTGGGGCAGCGCAGCAGCTCCAGCCTGCATTGTGAGGCAGTGCAAGTGCAGCGGGGCGCCACGCAGTACAATAGCCCTGGCCTGTATTGTGAGGCAATGCAAGTGCAGCGGTGCGCCACGCAGCACAATGGCCTTGGCCTGCATTGTGAGGCAGTGCAAGTGCAGCAGGGTGTGGCACAGGGCGGTATCCCTGGCCTCCATTGTGAGGCGGTGCAAATACAGCACAGAACAGTGCTGCGCGGCAGGCCTGGCCTCCACTGTGAGGTGTTGCATGCACAGCGGGGCGCGTCGCAGCACAACGGCCTTCGCCTGCATTGTGAGGCAGTGCAAGTGCAGCGGGGCGTGGCACAGGGCGGCATCCCTGGCCTCCATTGTGAGGTGGTGCAAATACAGCACAGAACATTGCTGCGCAGCAGACTCGGCCTCCACTGTGAGGCGTTGCATGCGCAGCGGGGCGTGGCGCAGCACGGCTGGCTGGGCCTCCATTGTGAGGCGTTGCAAGTACAGCTGGGCGTAGCACATGGCAGCTGGCTCCGCTTCGATTGTGAGGCAATACTTATTCTAAGGGGTGCGGCACAGCGTGGCAGCCCCGGCCTGTATTGTGAGGCGCTGGAAGTGCAGGGGGGCGCAGCGCAGCATAGCGGCCCCGGCCTCCATTGTGAGGCGGTGCCAGTACAGCGTGGCGCAGTGCGGTGCGGTGCAGCGCGGCAGCCTTGGCCTCTCTTGTGAGGTGGTTGAAGTGCAGCGGGCGAGGCGCAGCGCGGCGGCCCCGGACTCCATTGTCAGGCGCTGAAAGTAGAGAGGGGCGCGGCACAACGCGGCACGCCCGGCCTTCATTATTAGGCGGTGCAAGTGCAGCGTGGCACAGCGCAGCGCTTTGCACACAGACTCCATTGTCAGGCGGTGCACGTGCAGAAGGGCGCAGCACAGCGCGGCAGCCCCGGCCTCCATTGTGTGGCGGTGCAATTACAGCGGGGCTTGGGGCAGCGCAGCAGCTCCAGCCTGCATTGTGAGGCAGTGCAAGTGCAGCGGGGCATGGTACAGGGCAGCATCCCTGGCCTCCATTGTGAGGCGGTGCAAATACAGCACAGAACAGTGCTGCGCGGCAGGCCCGGCCTCCACTGTGAGGCGTTGCATGCGCAGGGGGGCGTGGCGCAGCACGGCTGGCTGGGCCTCCATTGTGAGGCGTTGCAAGTACAGCGGGGCGTAGCACATGGCGGCTGGCTCCGCTTCGATTGTGAGGCAATACAAGTTCTAAGGGGTGCGGCACAGCATGGCAGCCCCAGCCTGTATTGTGAGGCGCTGGAAGTGCAGGGGGGCGCAGCGCAGCATAGCGGCCCCGGCCTCCATTGTGAGGCGGTGCCAGTACAGCGTGGCGCAGTGCGGTGCGGTGCAGCGCGGCAGCCTTCACCTCTATTGTGAGGTGGTTGAAGTGCAGCGGGCGAGGCGCAGCGCGGCGGCCCCGGACTCCATTGTCAGGCGCTGAAAGTAGAGAGGGGCGCGGCACAACGCGGCAGGCCCGGCCTTCATTATTAGGCGGTGCAAGTGCAGCGTGGCACAGCGCAGCGCTTTGCACACATGCTCCATTGTCAGGCGGTGCACGTGCAGAAGGGCGCAGCACAGCGCGGCAGCCCCGGCCTCCATTGTGTGGCGGTGCAAGTGCAGCGGGGCTTGGGGCAGCGCAGCAGCTCCAGCCTGCATTGTGAGGCAGTGCAAGTGCAGCGAGGCGTGGCACAGGGCGGCATCCCTGGCCTCCATTTTGAGGTGGTGCAAATACAGCACAGAACAGTGCTGCGCGGCAGGCCCGGCCTCCACTGTGAGGCGTTGCATGCGCAGCGGGGCGTGGCGCAGCACGGCTGGCTGGGCCTCCATTGTGAGGCATTGCAAGTACAGCGGGGCGTAGCACATGGCGGCTGGCTCCGCTTCGATTGTGAGGCAATACAAGTTCTAAGGGGTGCGGCACAGCATGGCAGCCCCGGCCTGTATTGTGAGGCGCTGGAAGTGCAGGGGGGCGCAGCGCAGCATAGCGGCCCCGGCCTCCATTGTGAGGCGGTGCCAGTACAGCGTGGCGCAGTGCGGTGCGGTGCAGCGCGGCAGCCTTGGCCTCTCTTGTGAGGTGGTTGAAGTGCAGCGGGCGAGGCGCAGCGCGGCGGCCCCGGACTCCATTGTCAGGCGCTGAAAGTAGAGAGGGGCGCGGCACAACGCGGCACGCCCGGCCTTCATTATTAGGCGGTGCAAGTGCAGCGTGGCACAGCGCAGCGCTTTGCACACAGACTCCATTGTCAGGCGGTGCACGTACAGAAGGGCGCAGCACAGCGCGGCAGCCCCGGCCTCCATTGAGTGGCGGTGCAATTACAGCGGGGCTTGGGGCAGCGCAGCAGCTCCAGCCTGCATTGTGAGGCAGTGCAAGTGCAGCGGGGCGCCACGCAGTACAATAGCCCTGGCCTGCATTGTGAGGCAATGCAAGTGCAGCGGTGCGCCACGCAGCACAATGGCCTTGGCCTGCATTGTGAGGCAGTGCAAGTGCAGCAGGGTGTGGCACAGGGCGGTATCCCTGGCCTCCATTGTGAGGCGGTGCAAATACAGCACAGAACAGTGCTGCGCGGCAGGCCTGGCCTCCACTGTGAGGTGTTGCATGCACAGCGGGGCGCGTTGCAGCACAACGGCCTTCGCCTGCATTGTGAGGCAGTGCAAGTGCAGCGGGGTGTGGCACAGGGCGGCATCCCTGGCCTCCATTGTGAGGTGGTGCAAATACAGCACAGAACAGTGCTGCGCAGCAGACTCGGCCTCCACTGTGAGGTTTTGCATGCGCAGGGGGGCGTGGCGCAGCACGGCTGGCTGGGCCTCCATTGTGAGGCGTTGCAAGTACAGCTGGGCGTAGCACATGGCAGCTGGCTCCGCTTCGATTGTGAGGCAATACAAGTTCTAAGGGGTGCGGCACAGCATGGCAGCCCCGGCCTGTATTGTGAGGTGCTGGAAGTGCAGGGGGGCGCAGCGCAGCATAGCGGCCCCGGCCTCCATTGTGAGGCGGTGCCAGTACAGCGTGGCGCAGTGCGGTGCGGTGCAGCGCGGCAGCCTTGGCCTCTATTGTGAGGTGGCTGAAGTGCAGCGGGCGAGGCGCAGCGCAGCGGCCCCGGACTCCATTGTCAGGCGCTGAAAGTAGAGAAGGGCGCGGCGCAGCGCGGCACGCCCGGCCTTCATTATTAGGCGGTGCAAGTGCAGCGTGGCACAGCGCAGCGCTTTGCACACAGACTCCATTGTCAGGCGGTGCACGTGCAGAAGGGCGCAGCACAGCGCGGCAGCCCCGGCCTCCATTGTGTGGCGGTGCAATTACAGCGAGGCTTGGGGCAGCGCAGCAGCTCCAGCCTGCATTGTGAGGCAGTGAAAGTGCAGCGGGGCATGGCACAGGGCAGCATCCCTGGCCTCCATTGTGAGGCGGTGCAAATACAGCACAGAACAGTGCTGCGCGGCAGGCCCGGCCTCCACTGTGAGGCGTTGCATGCGCAGCGGGGCGTGGCGCAGCACGGCTGGCTGGGCCTCCATTGTGAGGCGTTGCAAGTACAGCTGGGCATAGCACATGGCAGCTGGCTCCGCTTCGATTGTGAGGCAATACTTATTCTAAGGGGTGCGGCACAGCGTGGCAGCCCCGGCCTGTATTGTGAGGCGCTGGAAGTGCAGGGGGGCGCAGCGCAGCATAGCGGCCCCGGCCTCCATTGTGAGGCGGTGCCAGTACAGCGTGGCGCAGTGCGGTGCGGTGCAGCGCGGCAGCCTTGGCCTCTATTGTGAGGTGGTTGAAGTGCAGCGGGCGAGGCGCAGCGCAGCGGCCCCGGACTCCATTGTCAGGCGCTGAAAGTAGAGAAGGGCGCGGCGCAGCGCGGCACGCCCGGCCTTCATTATTAGGCGGTGCAAGTGCAGCGTGGCACAGCGCAGCGCTTTGCACACAGACTCCATTGTCAGGCGGTGCACGTGCAGAAGGGCGCAGCACAGCGCGGCAGCCCCGGCCTCCATTGTGTGGCGGTGCAATTACAGCGGGGCTTGGGGCAGCGCAGCAGCTCCAGCCTGCATTGTGAGGCAGTGCAAGTGCAGCGGGGCATGGCACAGGGCAGCATCCCTGGCCTCCATTGTGAGGCGGTGCAAATACAGCACAGAACAGTGCTGCGCGGCAGGCCCGGCCTCCACTGTGAGGCGTTGCATGCGCAGGGGGGCGTGGCGCAGCACGGCTGGCTGGGCCTCCATTGTGAGGCGTTGCAAGTACAGCGGGGCGTAGCACATGGCGGCTGGCTCCGCTTCGATTGTGAGGCAATACAAGTTCTAAGGGGTGCGGCACAGCATGGCAGCCCCGGCCTGTATTGTGAGGCGCTGGAAGTGCAGGGGGGCGCAGCGCAGCATAGCGGCCCCAGCCTCCATTGTGAGGCGGTGCCAGTACAGCGTGGCGCAGTGCGGTGCGGTGCAGCGCGGCAGCCTTGGCCTCTATTGTGAGGTGGTTGAAGTGCAGCGGGCGAGGCGCAGCGCGGCGGCCCCGGACTCCATTGTCAGGCGCTGAAAGTAGAGAGGGGCGCGGCACAACGCGGCAGGCCCGGCCTTCATTATTAGGCGGTGCAAGTGCAGCGTGGCACAGCGCAGCGCTTTGCACACATGCTCCATTGTCAGGCGGTGCACGTGCAGAAGGGCGCAGCACAGCGCGGCAGCCCCGGCCTCCATTGTGTGGCGGTGCAAGTACAGCGGGGCTTGGGGCAGCGCAGCAGCTCCAGCCTGCATTGTGAGGCAGTGCAAGTGCAGCGAGGCGTGGCACAGGGCGGCATCCCTGGCCTCCATTGTGAGGGGGTGCAAATACAGCACAGAACAGTGCTGCGCGGCAGGCCCGGCCTCCACTGTGAGGCGTTGCATGCGCAGCGGGGCGTGGCGCAGCACGGCTGGCTGGGCCTCCATTGTGAGGCATTGCAAGTACAGCGGGGCGTAGCACATGGCGGCTGGCTCCGCTTCGATTGTGAGGCAATACAAGTTCTAAGGGGTGCGGCACAGCATGGCAGCCCCGGCCTGTATTGTGAGGCGCTGGAAGTGCAGGGGGGCGCAGCGCAGCATAGCGGCCCCGGCCTCCATTGTGAGGCGGTGCCAGTACAGCGTGGCGCAGTGCGGTGCGGTGCAGCGCGGCAGCCTTGGCCTCTATTGTGAGGTGGTTGAAGTGCAGCGGGCGAGGCGCAGCGCGGCGGCCCCGGACTCCATTGTCAGGCGCTGAAAGTAGAGAGGGGCGCGGCACAACGCGGCACGCCCGGCCTTCATTATTAGGCGGTGCAAGTGCAGCGTGGCACAGCGCAGCGCTTTGCACACAGACTCCATTGTCAGGCGGTGCACGTACAGAAGGGCGCAGCACAGCGCGGCAGCCCCGGCCTCCATTGAGTGGCGGTGCAATTACAGCGGGGCTTGGGGCAGCGCAGCAGCTCCAGCCTGCATTGTGAGGCAGTGCAAGTGCAGCGGGGCGCCACGCAGTACAATAGCCCTGGCCTGCATTGTGAGGCAATGCAAGTGCAGCGGTGCGCCACGCAGCACAATGGTCTTGGCCTGCATTGTGAGGCAGTGCAAGTGCAGCAGGGTGTGGCACAGGGCAGTATCCCTGGCCTGCATTGTGAGGCGGTGCAAATACAGCACAGAACAGTGCTGCGCGGCAGGCCTGGCCTCCACTGTGAGGTGTTGCATGCACAGCGGGGCGCCTCGCAGCACAACGGCCTTCGCCTGCATTGTGAGGCAGTGCAAGTGCAGCGGGGTGTGGCACAGGGCGGCATCCCTGGCCTCCATTGTGAGGTGGTGCAAATACAGCACAGAACAGTGCTGCGCAGCAGACTCGGCCTCCACTGTGAGGTTTTGCATGCGCAGGGGGGCGTGGCGCAGCACGGCTGGCTGGGCCTCCATTGTGAGGCGTTGCAAGTACAGCTGGGCGTAGCACATGGCAGCTGGCTCCGCTTCGATTGTGAGGCAATACAAGTTCTAAGGGGTGCGGCACAGCATGGCAGCCCCGGCCTGTATTGTGAGGCGCTGGAAGTGCAGGGGGGCGCAGCGCAGCATAGCGGCCCCGGCCTCCATTGTGAGGCGGTGCCAGTACAGCGTGGCGCAGTGCGGTGCGGTGCAGCGCGGCAGCCTTGGCCTCTATTGTGAGGTGGCTGAAGTGCAGCGGGCGAGGCGCAGCGCAGCGGCCCCGGACTCCATTGTCAGGCGCTGAAAGTAGAGAAGGGCGCGGCGCAGCGCGGCACGCCCGGCCTTCATTATTAGGCGGTGCAAGTGCAGCGTGGCACAGCGCAGCACTTTGCACACAGACTCCATTGTCAGGCGGTGCACGTGCAGAAGGGCGCAGCACAGCGCGGCAGCCCCGGCCTCCATTGTGTGGCGGTGCAATTACAGCGAGGCTTGGGGCAGCGCAGCAGCTCCAGCCTGCATTGTGAGGCAGTGAAAGTGCAGCGGGGCATGGCACAGGGCGGCATCCCTGGCCTCCATTGTGAGGCCGTGCAAATACAGCACAGAACAGTGCTGCGCGGCAGGCCCGGCCTCCACTGTGAGGCGTTGCATGCGCAGCGGGGCGTGGCGCAGCACGGCTGGCTGGGCCTCCATTGTGAGGCGTTGCAAGTACAGCTGGGCGTAGCACATGGCAGCTGGCTCCGCTTCGATTGTGAGGCAATACTTATTCTAAGGGGTGCGGCACAGCATGGCAGCCCCGGCCTGTATTGTGAGGCGCTGGAAGTGCAGGGGGGCGCAGCGCAGCATAGCGGCCCCGGCCTCCATTGTGAGGCGGTGCCAGTACAGCGTGGCGCAGTGCGG
Organism: Grus americana; assembly: GCF_028858705.1. Taxonomy (NCBI): domain Eukaryota; kingdom Metazoa; phylum Chordata; class Aves; order Gruiformes; family Gruidae; genus Grus; species Grus americana. The sequence goes on from NW_026561545.1 coordinate 15,517, forward strand.
TGCGGTGCAGCGCGGCAGCCTTGGCCTCTATTGTGAGGTGGTTGAAGTGCAGCGGGCGAGGCGCAGCGCGGCGGCCCCGGACTCCATTGTCAGGCGCTGAAAGTAGAGAGGGGCGCGGCACAACGCGGCAGGCCCGGCCTTCATTATTAGGCGGTGCAAGTGCAGCGTGGCACAGCGCAGCGCTTTGCACACATGCTCCATTGTCAGGCGGTGCACGTGCAGAAGGGCGCAGCACAGCGCGGCAGCCCCGGCCTCCATTGTGTGGCGGTGCAATTACAGCGGGGCTTGGGGCAGCGCAGCAGCTCCAGCCTGCATTGTGAGGCAGTGCAAGTGCAGCGGGGCGCCACGCAGCACAATGGCCTTGGCCTGCATTGTGAGGCAGTGCAAGTGCAGCAGGGTGTGGCACAGGGCGGTATCCCTGGCCTCCATTGTGAGGCGGTGCAAATACAGCACAGAACAGTGCTGCGCGGCAGGCCTGGCCTCCACTGTGAGGTGTTGCATGCACAGCGGGGCGCGTCGCAGCACAACGGCCTTCGCCTGCATTGTGAGGCAGTGCAAGTGCAGCGGGGTGTGGCACAGGGCGGCATCCCTGGCCTCCATTGTGAGGCGGTGCAAATACAGCACAGAACAGTGCTGCGCGGCAGGCCCGGCCTCCACTGTGAGGCGTTGCATGCGCAGGGGGGCGTGGCGCAGCACGGCTGGCTGGCCCTCCATTGTGAGGCGTTGCAAGTACAGCTGGGCGTAGCACATGGCAGCTGGCTCCGCTTCGATTGTGAGGCAATACAAGTTCTAAGGGGTGCGGCACAGCATGGCAGCCCCGGCCTGTATTGTGAGGCGCTGGAAGTGCAGGGGGGCGCAGCGCAGCATAGCGGCCCCGGCCTCCATTGTGAGGCGGTGCCAGTACAGCGTGGCGCAGTGCGGTGCGGTGCAGCGCGGCAGCCTTGGCCTCTCTTGTGAGGTGGTTGAAGTGCAGCGGGCGAGGCGCAGCGCGGCGGCCCCGGACTCCATTGTCAGGCGCTGAAAGTAGAGAGGGGCGCGGCACAACGCGGCACGCCCGGCCTTCATTATTAGGCGGTGCAAGTGCAGCGTGGCACAGCGCAGCGCTTTGCACACAGACTCCATTGTCAGGCGGTGCACGTGCAGAAGGGCGCAGCACAGCGCGACAGCCCCGGCCTCCATTGAGTGGCGGTGCAATTACAGCGGGGCTTGGGGCAGCGCAGCAGCTCCAGCCTGCATTGTGAGGCAGTGCAAGTGCAGCGGGGCGCCACGCAGTACAATAGCCCTGGCCTGCATTGTGAGGCAATGCAAGTGCAGCGGTGCGCCACGCAGCACAATGGCCTTGGCCTGCATTGTGAGGCAGTGCAAGTGCAGCAGGGTGTGGCACAGGGCGGTATCCCTGGCCTGCATTGTGAGGCGGTGCAAATACAGCACAGAACAGTGCTGCGCGGTAGGCCTGGCCTCCACTGTGAGGTGTTGCATGCACAGCGGGGCGCGTCGGAGCACAACGGCCTTCGCCTGCATTGTGAGGCAGTACAAGTGCAGCGGGGCATGGCACAGGGCGGCATCCCTGGCCTCCATTGTGAGGTGGTGCAAATACAGCACAGAACAGTGCTGCGCAGCAGACCCGGCCTCCACTGTGAGGTTTTGCATGCGCAGGGGGGCGTGGCGCAGCACGGCTGGCTGGGCCTCCATTGTGAGGCGTTGCAAGTACAGCTGGGCGTAGCACATGGCAGCTGGCTCCGCTTCGATTGTGAGGCAATACAAGTTCTAAGGGGTGCGGCACAGCATGGCAGCCCCGGCCTGTATTGTGAGGCGCTGGAAGTGCAGGGGGGCGCAGCGCAGCATAGCGGCCCCGGCCTCCATTGTGAGGCGGTGCCAGTACAGCGTGGCGCAGTGCGGTGCGGTGCAGCGCGGCAGCCTTGGCCTCTATTGTGAGGTGGTTGAAGTGCAGCGGGCGAGGCGCAGCGCGGCGGCCCCGGACTCCATTGTCAGGCGCTGAAAGTAGAGAAGGGCGCGGCGCAGCGCGGCACGCCCGGCCTTCATTATTAGGCGGTGCAAGTGCAGCGTGGCACAGCGCAGCGCTTTGCACACAGACTCCATTGTCAGGCGGTGCACGTGCAGAAGGGCGCAGCACAGCGCGGCAGCCCCGGCCTCCATTGTGTGGCGGTGCAATTACAGCGAGGCTTGGGGCAGCGCAGCAGCTCCAGCCTGCATTGTGAGGCAGTGAAAGTGCAGCGGGGCATGGCACAGGGCAGCATCCCTGGCCTCCATTGTGAGGCGGTGCAAATACAGCACAGAACAGTGCTGCGCGGCAGGCCCGGCCTCCACTGTGAGGCGTTGCATGCGCAGCGGGGCGTGGCGCAGCACGGCTGGCTGGGCCTCCATTGTGAGGCGTTGCAAGTACAGCTGGGCGTAGCACATGGCAGCTGGCTCCGCTTCGATTGTGAGGCAATACTTATTCTAAGGGGTGCGGCACAGCATGGCAGCCCCGGCCTGTATTGTGAGGCGCTGGAAGTGCAGGGGGGCGCAGCGCAGCATAGCGGCCCCGGCCTCCATTGTGAGGCGGTGCCAGTACAGCGTGGCGCAGTGCGGTGCGGTGCAGCGCGGCAGCCTTGGCCTCTCTTGTGAGGTGGTTGAAGTGCAGCGGGCGAGGCGCAGCGCGGCGGCCCCGGACTCCATTGTCAGGCGCTGAAAGTAGAGAGGGGCGCGGCACAACGCGGCACGCCCGGCCTTCATTATTAGGCGGTGCAAGTGCAGCGTGGCACAGCGCAGCGCTTTGCACACAGACTCCATTGTCAGGCGGTGCACGTGCAGAAGGGCGCAGCACAGCGCGACAGCCCCGGCCTCCATTGAGTGGCGGTGCAATTACAGCGGGGCTTGGGGCAGCGCAGCAGCTCCAGCCTGCATTGTGAGGCAGTGCAAGTGCAGCGGGGCGCCACGCAGTACAATAGCCCTGGCCTGCATTGTGAGGCAATGCAAGTGCAGCGGTGCGCCACGCAGCACAATGGCCTTGGCCTGCATTGTGAGGCAGTGCAAGTGCAGCAGGGTGTGGCACAGGGCGGTATCCCTGGCCTGCATTGTGAGGCGGTGCAAATACAGCACAGAACAGTGCTGCGCGGCAGGCCTGGCCTCCACTGTGAGGTGTTGCATGCACAGCGGGGCGCGTTGCAGCACAACGGCCTTCGCCTGCATTGTGAGGCAGTGCAAGTGCAGCGGGGCGTGGCACAGGGCGGCATCCCTGGCCTCCATTGTGAGGTGGTGCAAATACAGCACAGAACAGTGCTGCGCAGCAGACTCGGCCTCCACTGTGAGGTTTTGCATGCGCAGGGGGGCGTGGCGCAGCACGGCTGGCTGGGCCTCCATTGTGAGGCGTTGCAAGTACAGCTGGGCGTAGCACATGGCAGCTGGCTCCGCTTCGATTGTGAGGCAATACAAGTTCTAAGGGGTGCGGCACAGCATGGCAGCCCCGGCCTGTATTGTGAGGCGCTGGAAGTGCAGGGGGGCGCAGCGCAGCATAGCGGCCCCGGCCTCCATTGTGAGGCGGTGCCAGTACAGCGTGGCGCAGTGCGGTGCGGTGCAGCGCGGCAGCCTTGGCCTCTATTGTGAGGTGGTTGAAGTGCAGCGGGCGAGGCGCAGCGCAGCGGCCCCGGACTCCATTGTCAGGCGCTGAAAGTAGAGAAGGGCGCGGCGCAGCGCGGCACGCCCGGCCTTCATTATTAGGCGGTGCAAGTGCAGCGTGGCACAGCGCAGCGCTTTGCACACAGACTCCATTGTCAGGCGGTGCACGTGCAGAAGGGCGCAGCACAGCGCGGCAGCCCCGGCCTCCATTGTGTGGCGGTGCAATTACAGCGAGGCTTGGGGCAGCGCAGCAGCTCCAGCCTGCATTGTGAGGCAGTGAAAGTGCAGCGGGGCATGGCACAGGGCGGCATCCCTGGCCTCCATTGTGAGGCCGTGCAAATACAGCACAGAACAGTGCTGCGCGGCAGGCCCGGCCTCCACTGTGAGGCGTTGCATGCGCAGCGGGGCGTGGCGCAGCACGGCTGGCTGGGCCTCCATTGTGAGGCGTTGCAAGTACAGCTGGGCATAGCACATGGCAGCTGGCTCCGCTTCGATTGTGAGGCAATACTTATTCTAAGGGGTGCGGCACAGCATGGCAGCCCCGGCCTGTATTGTGAGGCGCTGGAAGTGCAGGGGGGCGCAGCGCAGCATAGCGGCCCCGGCCTCCATTGTGAGGCGGTGCCAGTACAGCGTGGCGCAGTGCGGTGCGGTGCAGCGCGGCAGCCTTGGCCTCTATTGTGAGGTGGTTGAAGTGCAGCGGGCGAGGCGCAGCGCAGCGGCCCCGGACTCCATTGTCAGGCGCTGAAAGTAGAGAAGGGCGCGGCGCAGCGCGGCACGCCCGGCCTTCATTATTAGGCGGTGCAAGTGCAGCGTGGCACAGCGCAGCGCTTTGCACACAGACTCCATTGTCAGGCGGTGCACGTGCAGAAGGGCGCAGCACAGCGCGGCAGCCCCGGCCTCCATTGTGTGGCGGTGCAATTACAGTGGGGCTTGGGGCAGCGCAGCAGCTCCAGCCTGCATTGTGAGGCAGTGCAAGTGCAGCGGGGCATGGCACAGGGCAGCATCCCTGGCCTCCATTGTGAGGCGGTGCAAATACAGCACAGAACAGTGCTGCGCGGCAGGCCCGGCCTCCACTGTGAGGCGTTGCATGCGCAGCGGGGCGTGGCGCAGCACGGCTGGCTGGGCCTCCATTGTGAGGCGTTGCAAGTACAGCGGGGCGTAGCACATGGCGGCTGGCTCCGCTTCGATTGTGAGGCAATACAAGTTCTAAGGGGTGCGGCACAGCATGGCAGCCCCGGCCTGTATTGTGAGGCGCTGGAAGTGCAGGGGGGCGCAGCGCAGCATAGCGGCCCCAGCCTCCATTGTGAGGCGGTGCCAGTACAGCGTGGCGCAGTGCGGTGCGGTGCAGCGCGGCAGCCTTGGCCTCTATTGTGAGGTGGTTGAAGTGCAGCGGGCGAGGCGCAGCGCGGCGGCCCCGGACTCCATTGTCAGGCGCTGAAAGTAGAGAGGGGCGCGGCACAACGCGGCAGGCCCGGCCTTCATTATTAGGCGGTGCAAGTGCAGCGTGGCACAGCGCAGCGCTTTGCACACATGCTCCATTGTCAGGCGGTGCACGTGCAGAAGGGCGCAGCACAGCGCGGCAGCCCCGGCCTCCATTGTGTGGCGGTGCAAGTGCAGCGGGGCTTGGGGCAGCGCAGCAGCTCCAGCCTGCATTGTGAGGCAGTGCAAGTGCAGCGGGGCGTGGCACAGGGCGGCATCCCTGGCCTCCATTGTGAGGTGGTGCAAATACAGCACAGAACAGTGCTGCGCGGCAGGCCCGGCCTCCACTGTGAGGCGTTGCATGCGCAGCGGGGCGTGGCGCAGCACGGCTGGCTGGGCCTCCATTGTGAGGCATTGCAAGTACAGCGGGGCGTAGCACATGGCGGCTGGCTCCGCTTCGATTGTGAGGCAATACAAGTTCTAAGGGGTGCGGCACAGCATGGCAGCCCCGGCCTGTATTGTGAGGCGCTGGAAGTGCAGGGGGGCGCAGCGCAGCATAGCGGCCCCGGCCTCCATTGTGAGGCGGTGCCAGTACAGCGTGGCGCAGTGCGGTGCGGTGCAGCGCGGCAGCCTTGGCCTCTATTGTGAGGTGGTTGAAGTGCAGCGGGCGAGGCGTAGCGCAGCGGCCCCGGACTCCATTGTCAGGCGCTGAAAGTAGAGAAGGGCGCGGCGCAGCGCGGCACGCCCGGCCTTCATTATTAGGCGGTGCAAGTGCAGCGTGGCACAGCGCAGCGCTTTGCACACAGACTCCATTGTCAGGCGGTGCACGTGCAGAAGGGCGCAGCACAGCGCGGCAGCCCCGGCCTCCATTGTGTGGCGGTGCAATTACAGCGGGGCTTGGGGCAGCGCAGCAGCTCCAGCCTGCATTGTGAGGCAGTGCAAGTGCAGCGGGGCATGGCACAGGGCAGCATCCCTGGCCTCCATTGTGAGGCGGTGCAAATACAGCACAGAACAGTGCTGCGCGGCAGGCCCGGCCTCCACTGTGAGGCGTTGCATGCGCAGGGGGGCGTGGCGCAGCACGGCTGGCTGGGCCTCCATTGTGAGGCGTTGCAAGTACAGCGGGGCGTAGCACATGGCGGCTGGCTCCGCTTCGATTGTGAGGCAATACAAGTTCTAAGGGGTGCGGCACAGCATGGCAGCCCCGGCCTGTATTGTGAGGCGCTGGAAGTGCAGGGGGGCGCAGCGCAGCATAGCGGCCCCAGCCTCCATTGTGAGGCGGTGCCAGTACAGCGTGGCGCAGTGCGGTGCGGTGCAGCGCGGCAGCCTTGGCCTCTCTTGTGAGGTGGTTGAAGTGCAGCGGGCGAGGCGCAGCGCGGCGGCCCCGGACTCCATTGTCAGGCGCTGAAAGTAGAGAGGGGCGCGGCACAACGCGGCAGGCCCGGCCTTCATTATTAGGCGGTGCAAAGTGTAGCGTGGCACAGCGCAGCGCTTTGCACACATGCTCCATTGTCAGGCGGTGCACGTGCAGAAGGGCGCAGCACAGCGCGGCAGCCCCGGCCTCCATTGTGTGGCGGTGCAAGTGCAGCGGGGCTTGGGGCAGCGCAGCAGCTCCAGCCTGCATTGTGAGGCAGTGCAAGTGCAGCGAGGCGTGGCACAGGGCGGCATCCCTGGCCTCCATTGTGAGGTGGTGCAAATACAGCACAGAACAGTGCTGCGCGGCAGGCCCGGCCTCCACTGTGAGGCGTTGCATGCGCAGCGGGGCGTGGCGCAGCACGGCTGGCTGGGCCTCCATTGTGAGGCGTTGCAAGTACAGCTGGGCATAGCACATGGCAGCTGGCTCCGCTTCGATTGTGAGGCAATACTTATTCTAAGGGGTGCGGCACAGCATGGCAGCCCCGGCCTGTATTGTGAGGCGCTGGAAGTGCAGGGGGGCGCAGCGCAGCATAGCGGCCCCGGCCTCCATTGTGAGGCGGTGCCAGTACAGCGTGGCGCAGTGCGGTGCGGTGCAGCGCGGCAGCCTTGGCCTCTATTGTGAGGTGGTTGAAGTGCAGCGGGCGAGGCGCAGCGCAGCGGCCCCGGACTCCATTGTCAGGCGCTGAAAGTAGAGAAGGGCGCGGCGCAGCGCGGCACGCCCGGCCTTCATTATTAGGCGGTGCAAGTGCAGCGTGGCACAGCGCAGCGCTTTGCACACAGACTCCATTGTCAGGCGGTGCACGTGCAGAAGGGCGCAGCACAGCGCGGCAGCCCCGGCCTCCATTGTGTGGCGGTGCAATTACAGTGGGGCTTGGGGCAGCGCAGCAGCTCCAGCCTGCATTGTGAGGCAGTGCAAGTGCAGCGGGGCATGGCACAGGGCAGCATCCCTGGCCTCCATTGTGAGGCGGTGCAAATACAGCACAGAACAGTGCTGCGCGGCAGGCCCGGCCTCCACTGTGAGGCGTTGCATGCGCAGGGGGGCGTGGCGCAGCACGGCTGGCTGGGCCTCCATTGTGAGGCGTTGCAAGTACAGCGGGGCGTAGCACATGGCGGCTGGCTCCGCTTCGATTGTGAGGCAATACAAGTTCTAAGGGGTGCGGCACAGCATGGCAGCCCCGGCCTGTATTGTGAGGCGCTGGAAGTGCAGGGGGGCGCAGCGCAGCATAGCGGCCCCAGCCTCCATTGTGAGGCGGTGCCAGTACAGCGTGGCGCAGTGCGGTGCGGTGCAGCGCGGCAGCCTTGGCCTCTATTGTGAGGTGGTTGAAGTGCAGCGGGCGAGGCGCAGCGCGGCGGCCCCGGACTCCATTGTCAGGCGCTGAAAGTAGAGAGGGGCGCGGCACAACGCGGCAGGCCCGGCCTTCATTATTAGGCGGTGCAAGTGCAGCGTGGCACAGCGCAGCGCTTTGCACACATGCTCCATTGTCAGGCGGTGCACGTGCAGAAGGGCGCAGCACAGCGCGGCAGCCCCGGCCTCCATTGTGTGGCGGTGCAAGTGCAGCGGGGCTTGGGGCAGCGCAGCAGCTCCAGCCTGCATTGTGAGGCAGTGCAAGTGCAGCGAGGCGTGGCACAGGGCGGCATCCCTGGCCTCCATTGTGAGGGGGTGCAAATACAGCACAGAACAGTGCTGCGCGGCAGGCCCGGCCTCCACTGTGAGGCGTTGCATGCGCAGCGGGGCGTGGCGCAGCACGGCTGGCTGGGCCTCCATTGTGAGGCATTGCAAGTACAGCGGGGCGTAGCACATGGCGGCTGGCTCCGCTTCGATTGTGAGGCAATACAAGTTCTAAGGGGTGCGGCACAGCATGGCAGCCCCGGCCTGTATTGTGAGGCGCTGGAAGTGCAGGGGGGCGCAGCGCAGCATAGCGGCCCCGGCCTCCATTGTGAGGCGGTGCCAGTACAGCGTGGCGCAGTGCGGTGCGGTGCAGCGCGGCAGCCTTGGCCTCTATTGTGAGGTGGTTGAAGTGCAGCGGGCGAGGCGCAGCGCGGCGGCCCCGGACTCCATTGTCAGGCGCTGAAAGTAGAGAGGGGCGCGGCACAGCGCGGCACGCCCGGCCTTCATTATTAGGCGGTGCAAGTGCAGCGTGGCACAGCGCAGCGCTTTGCACACAGACTCCATTGTCAGGCGCTGAAAGTAGAGAAGGGCGCAGCACAGCGCGGCAGCCCCGGCCTCCATTGTGTGGCGGTGCAATTACAGCGGGGCTTGGGGCAGCGCAGCAGCTCCAGCCTGCATTGTGAGGCAGTGCAAGTGCAGCGGGGCGCCACGCAGTACAATAGCCCTGGCCTGCATTGTGAGGCAATGCAAGTGCAGCGGTGCGCCACGCAGCACAATGGTCTTGGCCTGCATTGTGAGGCAGTGCAAGTGCAGCAGGGTGTGGCACAGGGCAGTATCCCTGGCCTGCATTGTGAGGCGGTGCAAATACAGCACAGAACAGTGCTGCGCGGCAGGCCTGGCCTCCACTGTGAGGTGTTGCATGCACAGCGGGGCGCCTCGCAGCACAACGGCCTTCGCCTGCATTGTGAGGCAGTGCAAGTGCAGCGGGGTGTGGCACAGGGCGGCATCCCTGGCCTCCATTGTGAGGTGGTGCAAATACAGCACAGAACAGTGCTGCGCAGCAGACTCGGCCTCCACTGTGAGGTTTTGCATGCGCAGGGGGGCGTGGCGCAGCACGGCTGGCTGGGCCTCCATTGTGAGGCGTTGCAAGTACAGCTGGGCGTAGCACATGGCAGCTGGCTCCGCTTCGATTGTGAGGCAATACAAGTTCTAAGGGGTGCGGCACAGCGTGGCAGCCCCGGCCTGTATTGTGAGGCGCTGGAAGTGCAGGGGGGCGCAGCGCAGCATAGCGGCCCCGGCCTCCATTGTGAGGCGGTGCCAGTACAGCGTGGCGCAGTGCGGTGCGGTGCAGCGCGGCAGCCTTGGCCTCTATTGTGAGGTGGCTGAAGTGCAGCGGGCGAGGCGCAGCGCAGCGGCCCCGGACTCCATTGTCAGGCGCTGAAAGTAGAGAAGGGCGCGGCGCAGCGCGGCACGCCCGGCCTTCATTATTAGGCGGTGCAAGTGCAGCGTGGCACAGCGCAGCACTTTGCACACAGACTCCATTGTCAGGCGGTGCACGTGCAGAAGGGCGCAGCACAGCGCGGCAGCCCCGGCCTCCATTGTGTGGCGGTGCAATTACAGCGAGGCTTGGGGCAGCGCAGCAGCTCCAGCCTGCATTGTGAGGCAGTGAAAGTGCAGCGGGGCATGGCACAGGGCGGCATCCCTGGCCTCCATTGTGAGGCCGTGCAAATACAGCACAGAACAGTGCTGCGCGGCAGGCCCGGCCTCCACTGTGAGGCGTTGCATGCGCAGCGGGGCGTGGCGCAGCACGGCTGGCTGGGCCTCCATTGTGAGGCGTTGCAAGTACAGCTGGGCGTAGCACATGGCAGCTGGCTCCGCTTCGATTGTGAGGCAATACTTATTCTAAGGGGTGCGGCACAGCATGGCAGCCCCGGCCTGTATTGTGAGGCGCTGGAAGTGCAGGGGGGCGCAGCGCAGCATAGCGGCCCCGGCCTCCATTGTGAGGCGGTGCCAGTACAGCGTGGCGCAGTGCGGTGCGGTGCAGCGCGGCAGCCTTGGCCTCTATTGTGAGGTGGTTGAAGTGCAGCGGGCGAGGCGCAGCGCGGCGGCCCCGGACTCCATTGTCAGGCGCTGAAAGTAGAGAGGGGCGCGGCACAACGCGGCAGGCCCGGCCTTCATTATTAGGCGGTGCAAGTGCAGCGTGGCACAGCGCAGCGCTTTGCACACATGCTCCATTGTCAGGCGGTGCACGTGCAGAAGGGCGCAGCACAGCGCGGCAGCCCCGGCCTCCATTGTGTGGCGGTGCAATTACAGCGGGGCTTGGGGCAGCGCAGCAGCTCCAGCCTGCATTGTGAGGCAGTGCAAGTGCAGCGGGGCGCCACGCAGTACAATAGCCCTGGCCTGTATTGTGAGGCAATGCAAGTGCAGCGGTGCGCCACGCAGCACAATGGCCTTGGCCTGCATTGTGAGGCAGTGCAAGTGCAGCAGGGTGTGGCACAGGGCGGTATCCCTGGCCTCCATTGTGAGGCGGTGCAAATACAGCACAGAACAGTGCTGCGCGGCAGGCCTGGCCTCCACTGTGAGGTGTTGCATGCACAGCGGGGCGCGTCGCAGCACAACGGCCTTCGCCTGCATTGTGAGGCAGTGCAAGTGCAGCGGGGTGTGGCACAGGGCGGCATCCCTGGCCTCCATTGTGAGGCGGTGCAAATACAGCACAGAACAGTGCTGCGCGGCAGGCCCGGCCTCCACTGTGAGGCGTTGCATGCGCAGGGGGGCGTGGCGCAGCACGGCTGGCTGGCCCTCCATTGTGAGGCGTTGCAAGTACAGCTGGGCGTAGCACATGGCAGCTGGCTCCGCTTCGATTGTGAGGCAATACAAGTTCTAAGGGGTGCGGCACAGCATGGCAGCCCCGGCCTGTATTGTGAGGCGCTGGAAGTGCAGGGGGGCGCAGCGCAGCATAGCGGCCCCGGCCTCCATTGTGAGGCGGTGCCAGTACAGCGTGGCGCAGTGCGGTGCGGTGCAGCGCGGCAGCCTTGGCCTCTCTTGTGAGGTGGTTGAAGTGCAGCGGGCGAGGCGCAGCGCGGCGGCCCCGGACTCCATTGTCAGGCGCTGAAAGTAGAGAGGGGCGCGGCACAACGCGGCACGCCCGGCCTTCATTATTAGGCGGTGCAAGTGCAGCGTGGCACAGCGCAGCGCTTTGCACACAGACTCCATTGTCAGGCGGTGCACGTGCAGAAGGGCGCAGCACAGCGCGGCAGCCCCGGCCTCCATTGTGTGGCGGTGCAATTACAGCGGGGCTTGGGGCAGCGCAGCAGCTCCAGCCTGCATTGTGAGGCTGTGCAAGTGCAGCGGGGCGCCACGCAGTACAATAGCGCGGGCCTGCATTGTGAGGCAATGCAAGTGCAGAGGGGCGCCTCGCAGCACAATGGCCTTGGCCTGCATTGTGAGGCAGTGCAAGTGCAGCAGGGTGTGGCACAGGGCGGTATCCCTGGCCTGCATTGTGAGGCGGTGCAAATACAGCACAGAACAGTGCTGCGCGGCAGGCCTGGCCTCCACTGTGAGGTGTTGCATGCACAGCGGGGCGCGTTGCAGCACAACGGCCTTCGCCTGCATTGTGAGGCAGTGCAAGTGCAGCGGGGCGTGGCACAGGGCGGCATCCCTGGCCTCCATTGTGAGGTGGTGCAAATACAGCACAGAACAGTGCTGCGCAGCAGACTCGGCCTCCACTGTGAGGTTTTGCATGCGCAGGGGGGCGTGGCGCAGCACGGCTGGCTGGGCCTCCATTGTGAGGCGTTGCAAGTACAGCTGGGCGTAGCACATGGCAGCTGGCTCCGCTTCGATTGTGAGGCAATACAAGTTCTAAGGGGTGCGGCACAGCATGGCAGCCCCGGCCTGTATTGTGAGGCGCTGGAAGTGCAGGGGGGCGCAGCGCAGCATAGCGGCCCCGGCCTCCATTGTGAGGCGGTGCCAGTACAGCGTGGCGCAGTGCGGTGCGGTGCAGCGCGGCAGCCTTGGCCTCTATTGTGAGGTGGTTGAAGTGCAGCGGGCGAGGCGCAGCGCAGCGGCCCCGGACTCCATTGTCAGGCGCTGAAAGTAGAGAAGGGCGCGGCGCAGCGCGGCACGCCCGGCCTTCATTATTAGGCGGTGCAAGTGCAGCGTGGCACAGCGCAGCACTTTGCACACAGACTCCATTGTCAGGCGGTGCACGTGCAGAAGGGCGCAGCACAGCGCGGCAGCCCCGGCCTCCATTGTGTGGCGGTGCAATTACAGCGAGGCTTGGGGCAGCGCAGCAGCTCCAGCCTGCATTGTGAGGCAGTGAAAGTGCAGCGGGGCATGGCACAGGGCAGCATCCCTGGCCTCCATTGTGAGGCGGTGCAAATACAGCACAGAACAGTGCTGCGCGGCAGGCCCGGCCTCCACTGTGAGGCGTTGCATGCGCAGCGGGGCGTGGCGCAGCACGGCTGGCTGGGCCTCCATTGTGAGGCGTTGCAAGTACAGCTGGGCGTAGCACATGGCAGCTGGCTCCGCTTCGATTGTGAGGCAATACTTATTCTAAGGGGTGCGGCACAGCATGGCAGCCCCGGCCTGTATTGTGAGGCGCTGGAAGTGCAGGGGGGCGCAGCGCAGCATAGCGGCCCCGGCCTCCATTGTGAGGCGGTGCCAGTACAGCGTGGCGCAGTGCGGTGCGGTGCAGCGCGGCAGCCTTGGCCTCTCTTGTGAGGTGGTTGAAGTGCAGCGGGCGAGGCGCAGCGCGGCGGCCCCGGACTCCATTGTCAGGCGCTGAAAGTAGAGAGGGGCGCGGCACAACGCGGCACGCCCGGCCTTCATTATTAGGCGGTGCAAGTGCAGCGTGGCACAGCGCAGCGCTTTGCACACAGACTCCATTGTCAGGCGGTGCACGTGCAGAAGGGCGCAGCACAGCGCGACAGCCCCGGCCTCCATTGAGTGGCGGTGCAATTACAGCGGGGCTTGGGGCAGCGCAGCAGCTCCAGCCTGCATTGTGAGGCAGTGCAAGTGCAGCGGGGCGCCACGCAGTACAATAGCCCTGGCCTGCATTGTGAGGCAATGCAAGTGCAGCGGTGCGCCACGCAGCACAATGGCCTTCGCCTGCATTGTGAGGCAGTGCAAGTGCAGCAGGGTGTGGCACAGGGCGGTATCCCTGGCCTGCATTGTGAGGCGGTGCAAATACAGCACAGAACAGTGCTGCGCGGCAGGCCTGGCCTCCACTGTGAGGTGTTGCATGCACAGCGGGGCGCCTCGCAGCACAACGGCCTTCGCCTGCATTGTGAGGCAGTGCAAGTGCAGCGGGGCGTGGCACAGGGCGGCATCCCTGGCCTCCATTGTGAGGTGGTGCAAATACAGCACAGAACAGTGCTGCGCAGCAGACCCGGCCTCCACTGTGAGGTTTTGCATGCGCAGGGGGGCGTGGCGCAGCACGGCTGGCTGGGCCTCCATTGTGAGGCGTTGCAAGTACAGCTGGGCGTAGCACATGGCAGCTGGCTCCGCTTCGATTGTGAGGCAATACAAGTTCTAAGGGGTGCGGCACAGCATGGCAGCCCCGGCCTGTATTGTGAGGCGCTGGAAGTGCAGGGGGGCGCAGCGCAGCATAGCGGCCCCGGCCTCCATTGTGAGGCGGTGCCAGTACAGCGTGGCGCAGTGCGGTGCGGTGCAGCGCGGCAGCCTTGGCCTCTATTGTGAGGTGGTTGAAGTGCAGCGGGCGAGGCGCAGCGCGGCGGCCCCGGACTCCATTGTCAGGCGCTGAAAGTAGAGAAGGGCGCGGCGCAGCGTGGCACGCCCGGCCTTCATTATTAGGCGGTGCAAGTGCAGCGTGGCACAGCGCAGCACTTTGCACACAGACTCCATTGTCAGGCGGTGCACGTGCAGAAGGGCGCAGCACAGCGCGGCAGCCCCGGCCTCCATTGTGTGGCGGTGCAATTACAGCGAGGCTTGGGGCAGCGCAGCAGCTCCAGCCTGCATTGTGAGGCAGTGAAAGTGCAGCGGGGCATGGCACAGGGCGGCATCCCTGGCCTCCATTGTGAGGCGGTGCAAATACAGCACAGAACAGTGCTGCGCGGCAGGCCCGGCCTCCACTGTGAGGCGTTGCATGCGCAGCGGGGCGTGGCGCAGCACGGCTGGCTGGGCCTCCATTGTGAGGCGTTGCAAGTACAGCTGGGCATAGCACATGGCAGCTGGCTCCGCTTCGATTGTGAGGCAATACTTATTCTAAGGGGTGCGGCACAGCATGGCAGCCCCGGCCTGTATTGTGAGGCGCTGGAAGTGCAGGGGGGCGCAGCGCAGCATAGCGGCCCCGGCCTCCATTGTGAGGCGGTGCCAGTACAGCGTGGCGCAGTGCGGTGCGGTGCAGCGCGGCAGCCTTGGCCTCTATTGTGAGGTGGTTGAAGTGCAGCGGGCGAGGCGCAGCGCAGCGGCCCCGGACTCCATTGTCAGGCGCTGAAAGTAGAGAAGGGCGCGGCGCAGCGCGGCACGCCCGGCCTTCATTATTAGGCGGTGCAAGTGCAGCGTGGCACAGCGCAGCGCTTTGCACACAGACTCCATTGTCAGGCGGTGCACGTGCAGAAGGGCGCAGCACAGCGCGGCAGCCCCGGCCTCCATTGTGTGGCGGTGCAATTACAGTGGGGCTTGGGGCAGCGCAGCAGCTCCAGCCTGCATTGTGAGGCAGTGCAAGTGCAGCGGGGCATGGCACAGGGCAGCATCCCTGGCCTCCATTGTGAGGCGGTGCAAATACAGCACAGAACAGTGCTGCGCGGCAGGCCCGGCCTCCACTGTGAGGCGTTGCATGCGCAGGGGGGCGTGGCGCAGCACGGCTGGCTGGGCCTCCATTGTGAGGCGTTGCAAGTACAGCGGGGCGTAGCACATGGCGGCTGGCTCCGCTTCGATTGTGAGGCAATACAAGTTCTAAGGGGTGCGGCACAGCATGGCAGCCCCGGCCTGTATTGTGAGGCGCTGGAAGTGCAGGGGGGCGCAGCGCAGCATAGCGGCCCCAGCCTCCATTGTGAGGCGGTGCCAGTACAGCGTGGCGCAGTGCGGTGCGGTGCAGCGCGGCAGCCTTGGCCTCTATTGTGAGGTGGTTGAAGTGCAGCGGGCGAGGCGCAGCGCGGCGGCCCCGGACTCCATTGTCAGGCGCTGAAAGTAGAGAGGGGCGCGGCACAACGCGGCACGCCCGGCCTTCATTATTAGGCGGTGCAAGTGCAGCGTGGCACAGCGCAGCGCTTTGCACACAGACTCCATTGTCAGGCGGTGCACGTGCAGAAGGGCGCAGCACAGCGCGGCAGCCCCGGCCTCCATTGTGTGGCGGTGCAAGTGCAGCGGGGCTTGGGGCAGCGCAGCAGCTCCAGCCTGCATTGTGAGGCAGTGCAAGTGCAGCGGGGCGTGGCACAGGGCGGCATCCCTGGCCTCCATTGTGAGGTGGTGCAAATACAGCACAGAACAGTGCTGCGCGGCAGGCCCGGCCTCCACTGTGAGGCGTTGCATGCGCAGCGGGGCGTGGCGCAGCACGGCTGGCTGGGCCTCCATTGTGAGGCATTGCAAGTACAGCGGGGCGTAGCACATGGCGGCTGGCTCCGCTTCGATTGTGAGGCAATACAAGTTCTAAGGGGTGCGGCACAGCATGGCAGCCCCGGCCTGTATTGTGAGGCGCTGGAAGTGCAGGGGGGCGCAGCGCAGCATAGCGGCCCCGGCCTCCATTGTGAGGCGGTGCCAGTACAGCGTGGCGCAGTGCGGTGCGGTGCAGCGCGGCAGCCTTGGCCTCTATTGTGAGGTGGTTGAAGTGCAGCGGGCGAGGCGTAGCGCAGCGGCCCCGGACTCCATTGTCAGGCGCTGAAAGTAGAGAAGGGCGCGGCGCAGCGCGGCACGCCCGGCCTTCATTATTAGGCGGTGCAAGTGCAGCGTGGCACAGCGCAGCGCTTTGCACACAGACTCCATTGTCAGGCGGTGCACGTGCAGAAGGGCGCAGCACAGCGCGGCAGCCCCGGCCTCCATTGTGTGGCGGTGCAATTACAGCGGGGCTTGGGGCAGCGCAGCAGCTCCAGCCTGCATTGTGAGGCAGTGCAAGTGCAGCGGGGCATGGCACAGGGCAGCATCCCTGGCCTCCATTGTGAGGCGGTGCAAATACAGCACAGAACAGTGCTGCGCGGCAGGCCCGGCCTCCACTGTGAGGCGTTGCATGCGCAGCGGGGCGTGGCGCAGCACGGCTGGCTGGGCCTCCATTGTGAGGCGTTGCAAGTACAGCGGGGCGTAGCACATGGCGGCTGGCTCCGCTTCGATTGTGAGGCAATACAAGTTCTAAGGGGTGCGGCACAGCATGGCAGCCCCGGCCTGTATTGTGAGGCGCTGGAAGTGCAGGGGGGCGCAGCGCAGCATAGCGGCCCCAGCCTCCATTGTGAGGCGGTGCCAGTACAGCGTGGCGCAGTGCGGTGCGGTGCAGCGCGGCAGCCTTGGCCTCTCTTGTGAGGTGGTTGAAGTGCAGCGGGCGAGGCGCAGCGCGGCGGCCCCGGACTCCATTGTCAGGCGCTGAAAGTAGAGAGGGGCGCGGCACAACGCGGCAGGCCCGGCCTTCATTATTAGGCGGTGCAAAGTGTAGCGTGGCACAGCGCAGCGCTTTGCACACATGCTCCATTGTCAGGCGGTGCACGTGCAGAAGGGCGCAGCACAGCGCGGCAGCCCCGGCCTCCATTGTGTGGCGGTGCAAGTGCAGCGGGGCTTGGGGCAGCGCAGCAGCTCCAGCCTGCATTGTGAGGCAGTGCAAGTGCAGCGAGGCGTGGCACAGGGCGGCATCCCTGGCCTCCATTGTGAGGTGGTGCAAATACAGCACAGAACAGTGCTGCGCGGCAGGCCCGGCCTCCACTGTGAGGCGTTGCATGCGCAGCGGGGCGTGGCGCAGCACGGCTGGCTGGGCCTCCATTGTGAGGCATTGCAAGTACAGCGGGGCGTAGCACATGGCGGCTGGCTCCGCTTCGATTGTGAGGCAATACAAGTTCTAAGGGGTGCGGCACAGCATGGCAGCCCCGGCCTGTATTGTGAGGCGCTGGAAGTGCAGGGGGGCGCAGCGCAGCATAGCGGCCCCGGCCTCCATTGTGAGGCGGTGCCAGTACAGCGTGGCGCAGTGCGGTGCGGTGCAGCGCGGCAGCCTTGGCCTCTCTTGTGAGGTGGTTGAAGTGCAGCGGGCGAGGCGCAGCGCGGCGGCCCCGGACTCCATTGTCAGGCGCTGAAAGTAGAGAGGGGCGCGGCACAACGCGGCACGCCCGGCCTTCATTATTAGGCGGTGCAAGTGCAGCGTGGCACAGCGCAGCGCTTTGCACACAGACTCCATTGTCAGGCGGTGCACGTGCAGAAGGGCGCAGCACAGCGCGGCAGCCCCGGCCTCCATTGTGTGGCGGTGCAATTAGAGCGGGGCTTGGGGCAGCGCAGCAGCTCCAGCCTGCATTGTGAGGCAGTGCAAGTGCAGCGGGGCGCCACGCAGTACAATAGCCCTGGCCTGCATTGTGAGGCAATGCAAGTGCAGCGGTGCGCCACGCAGCACAATGGCCTTGGCCTGCATTGTGAGGCAGTGCAAGTGCAGCAGGGTGTGGCACAGGGCGGTATCCCTGGCCTGCATTGTGAGGCGGTGCAAATACAGCACAGAACAGTGCTGCGCGGCAGGCCTGGCCTCCACTGTGAGGTGTTGCATGCACAGCGGGGCGCGTTGCAGCACAACGGCCTTCGCCTGCATTGTGAGGCAGTGCAAGTGCAGCGGGGTGTGGCACAGGGCGGCATCCCTGGCCTCCATTGTGAGGTGGTGCAAATACAGCACAGAACAGTGCTGCGCAGCAGACTCGGCCTCCACTGTGAGGTTTTGCATGCGCAGGGGGGCGTGGCGCAGCACGGCTGGCTGGGCCTCCATTGTGAGGCGTTGCAAGTACAGCTGGGCGTAGCACATGGCAGCTGGCTCCGCTTCGATTGTGAGACAATACAAGTTCTAAGGGGTGCGGCACAGCATGGCAGCCCCGGCCTGTATTGTGAGGCGCTGGAAGTGCAGGGGGGCGCAGCGCAGCATAGCGGCCCCGGCCTCCATTGTGAGGCGGTGCCAGTACAGCGTGGCGCAGTGCGGTGCGGTGCAGCGCGGCAGCCTTGGCCTCTCTTGTGAGGTGGTTGAAGTGCAGCGGGCGAGGCGCAGCGCGGCGGCCCCGGACTCCATTGTCAGGCGCTGAAAGTAGAGAAGGGCGCGGCGCAGCGCGGCAGGCCCGGCCTTCATTATTAGGCGGTGCAAGTGCAGCGTGGCACAGCGCAGCACTTTGCACACAGACTCCATTGTCAGGCGGTGCACGTGCAGAAGGGCGCAGCACAGCGCGGCAGCCCCGGCCTCCATTGTGTGGCGGTGCAATTACAGCGAGGCTTGGGGCAGCGCAGCAGCTCCAGCCTGCATTGTGAGGCAGTGAAAGTGCAGCGGGGCATGGCACAGGGCGGCATCCCTGGCCTCCATTGTGAGGCGGTGCAAATACAGCACAGAACAGTGCTGCGCGGCAGGCCCGGCCTCCACTGTGAGGCGTTGCATGCGCAGCGGGGCGTGGCGCAGCACGGCTGGCTGGGCCTCCATTGTGAGGCGTTGCAAGTACAGCTGGGCGTAGCACATGGCAGCTGGCTCCGCTTCGATTGTGAGGCAATACAAGTTCTAAGGGGTGCGGCACAGCATGGCAGCCCCGGCCTGTATTGTGAGGCGCTGGAAGTGCAGGGGGGCGCAGCGCAGCATAGCGGCCCCGGCCTCCATTGTGAGGCGGTGCCAGTACAGCGTGGCGCAGTGCGGTGCGGTGCAGCGCGGCAGCCTTGGCCTCTATTGTGAGGTGGTTGAAGTGCAGCGGGCGAGGCGCAGCGCGGCGGCCCCGGACTCCATTGTCAGGCGCTGAAAGTAGAGAAGGGCGCGGCGCAGCGCGGCACGCCCGGCCTTCATTATTAGGCGGTGCAAGTGCAGCGTGGCACAGCGCAGCGCTTTGCACACAGACTCCATTGTCAGGCGGTGCACGTGCAGAAGGGCGCAGCACAGCGCGGCAGCCCCGGCCTCCATTGTGTGGCGGTGCAATTACAGCGGGGCTTGGGGCAGCGCAGCAGCTCCAGCCTGCATTGTGAGGCAGTGCAAGTGCAGCGGGGCATGGCACAGGGCAGCATCCCTGGCCTCCATTGTGAGGCGGTGCAAATACAGCACAGAACAGTGCTGCGCGGCAGGCCCGGCCTCCACTGTGAGGCGTTGCATGCGCAGGGGGGCGTGGCGCAGCACGGCTGGCTGGGCCTCCATTGTGAGGCGTTGCAAGTACAGCGGGGCGTAGCACATGGCGGCTGGCTCCGCTTCGATTGTGAGGCAATACAAGTTCTAAGGGGTGCGGCACAGCGTGGCAGCCCCGGCCTGTATTGTGAGGCGCTGGAAGTGCAGGGGGGCGCAGCGCAGCATAGCGGCCCCAGCCTCCATTGTGAGGCGGTGCCAGTACAGCGTGGCGCAGTGCGGTGCGGTGCAGCGCGGCAGCCTTGGCCTCTCTTGTGAGGTGGTTGAAGTGCAGCGGGCGAGGCGCAGCGCGGCGGCCCCGGACTCCATTGTCAGGCGCTGAAAGTAGAGAGGGGCGCGGCACAACGCGGCAGGCCCGGCCTTCATTATTAGGCGGTGCAAGTGCAGCGTGGCACAGCGCAGCGCTTTGCACACATGCTCCATTGTCAGGCGGTGCACGTGCAGAAGGGCGCAGCACAGCGCGGCAGCCCCGGCCTCCATTGTGTGGCGGTGCAAGTGCAGCGGGGCTTGGGGCTGCGCAGCAGCTCCAGCCTGCATTGTGAGGCAGTGCAAGTGCAGCGAGGCGTGGCACAGGGCGGCATCCCTGGCCTCCATTTTGAGGTGGTGAAAATACAGCACAGAACAGTGCTGCGCGGCAGGCCCGGCCTCCACTGTGAGGCGTTGCATGCGCAGCGGGGCGTGGCGCAGCACGGCTGGCTGGGCCTCCATTGTGAGGCGTTGCAAGTACAGCTGGGCGTAGCACATGGCAGCTGGCTCCGCTTCGATTGTGAGGCAATACAAGTTCTAAGGGGTGCGGCACAGCATGGCAGCCCCGGCCTGTATTGTGAGGCGCTGGAAGTGCAGGGGGGCGCAGCGCAGCATAGCGGCCCCGGCCTCCATTGTGAGGCGGTGCCAGTACAGCGTGGCGCAGTGCGGTGCGGTGCAGCGCGGCAGCCTTGGCCTCTCTTGTGAGGTGGTTGAAGTGCAGCAGGCGAGGCGCAGCGCGGCGGCCCCGGACTCCATTGTCAGGCGCTGAAAGTAGAGAGGGGCGCGGCACAACGCGGCATGCCCGGCCTTCATTATTAGGCGGTGCAAGTGCAGCGTGGCACAGCGCAGCGCTTTGCACACAGACTCCATTGTCAGGCGGTGCACGTGCAGAAGGGCGCAGCACAGCGCGGCAGCCCCGGCCTCCATTGTGTGGCGGTGCAATTACAGCGGGGCTTGGGGCAGCGCAGCAGCTCCAGCCTGCATTGTGAGGCAGTGCAAGTGCAGCGGGGCGCCACGCAGTACAATAGCCCTGGCCTGCATTGTGAGGCAATGCAAGTGCAGCGGTGCGCCACGCAGCACAATGGCCTTGGCCTGCATTGTGAGGCAGTGCAAGTGCAGCAGGGTGTGGCACAGGGCGGTATCCCTGGCCTCCATTGTGAGGCGGTGCAAATACAGCACAGAACAGTGCTGCGCGGCAGGCCTGGCCTCCACTGTGAGGTGTTGCATGCGCAGGGGGGCGTGGCGCAGCACGGCTGGCTGGGCCTCCATTGTGAGGCGTTGCAAGTACAGCTGGGCGTAGCACATGGCAGCTGGCTCCGCTTCGATTGTGAGGCAATACAAGTTCTAAGGGGTGCGGCACAGCATGGCAGCCCCGGCCTGTATTGTGAGGCGCTGGAAGTGCAGGGGGGCGCAGCGCAGCATAGCGGCCCCGGCCTCCATTGTGAGGCGGTGCCAGTACAGCGTGGCGCAGTGCGGTGCGGTGCAGCGCGGCAGCCTTGGCCTCTATTGTGAGGTGGTTGAAGTGCAGCGGGCGAGGCGCAGCGCGGCGGCCCCGGACTCCATTGTCAGGCGCTGAAAGTAGAGAAGGGCGCGGCGCAGCGCGGCACGCCCGGCCTTCATTATTAGGCGGTGCAAGTGCAGCGTGGCACAGCGCAGCACTTTGCACACAGACTCCATTGTCAGGCGGTGCACGTGCAGAAGGGCGCAGCACAGCGCGGCAGCCCCGGCCTCCATTGTGTGGCGGTGCAATTACAGCGAGGCTTGGGGCAGCGCAGCAGCTCCAGCCTGCATTGTGAGGCAGTGCAAGTGCAGCGGGGCATGGCACAGGGCGGCATCCCTGGCCTCCATTGTGAGGCGGTGCAAATACAGCACAGAACAGTGCTGCGCGGCAGGCCCGGCCTCCACTGTGAGGCGTTGCATGCGCAGCGGGGCGTGGCGCAGCACGGCTGGCTGGGCCTCCATTGTGAGGCGTTGCAAGTACAGCTGGGCGTAGCACATGGCAGCTGGCTCCGCTTCGATTGTGAGGCAATACTTATTCTAAGGGGTGCGGCACAGCATGGCAGCCCCGGCCTGTATTGTGAGGCGCTGGAAGTGCAGGGGGGCGCAGCGCAGCATAGCGGCCCCGGCCTCCATTGTGAGGCGGTGCCAGTACAGCGTGGCGCAGTGCGGTGCGGTGCAGCGCGGCAGCCTTGGCCTCTCTTGTGAGGTGGTTGAAGTGCAGCGGGCGAGGCGCAGCGCGGCGGCCCCGGACTCCATTGTCAGGCGCTGAAAGTAGAGAGGGGCGCGGCACAACGCGGCACGCCCGGCCTTCATTATTAGGCGGTGCAAGTGCAGCGTGGCACAGCGCAGCGCTTTGCACACAGACTCCATTGTCAGGCGGTGCACGTGCAGAAGGGCGCAGCACAGCGCGGCAGCCCCGGCCTCCATTGTGTGGCGGTGCAATTAGAGCGGGGCTTGGGGCAGCGCAGCAGCTCCAGCCTGCATTGTGAGGCAGTGCAAGTGCAGCGGGGCGCCACTTAGTACAATAGCCCTGGCCTGCATTGTGAGG
The DNA here is from genome assembly GCF_028858705.1 of Grus americana. NCBI lineage: Eukaryota > Metazoa > Chordata > Aves > Gruiformes > Gruidae > Grus > Grus americana. Next base: position 37,639 of record NW_026561545.1, read on the forward strand.
CAATGCAAGTGCAGCGGTGCGCCACGCAGCACAATGGCCTTGGCCTGCATTGTGAGGCAGTGCAAGTGCAGCAGGGTGTGGCACAGGGCGGTATCCCTGGCCTGCATTGTGAGGCGGTGCAAATACAGCACAGAACAGTGCTGCGCGGCAGGCCTGGCCTCCACTGTGAGGTGTTGCATGCACAGCGGGGCGCGTTGCAGCACAACGGCCTTCGCCTGCATTGTGAGGCAGTGCAAGTGCAGCGGGGTGTGGCACAGGGCGGCATCCCTGGCCTCCATTGTGAGGTGGTGCAAATACAGCACAGAACAGTGCTGTGCAGCAGACTCGGCCTCCACTGTGAGGTTTTGCATGCGCAGGGGGGCGTGGCGCAGCACGGCTGGCTGGGCCTCCATTGTGAGGCGTTGCAAGTACAGCTGGGCGTAGCACATGGCAGCTGGCTCCGCTTCGATTGTGAGACAATACAAGTTCTAAGGGGTGCGGCACAGCATGGCAGCCCCGGCCTGTATTGTGAGGCGCTGGAAGTGCAGGGGGGCGCAGCGCAGCATAGCGGCCCCGGCCTCCATTGTGAGGCGGTGCCAGTACAGCGTGGCGCAGTGCGGTGCGGTGCAGCGCGGCAGCCTTGGCCTCTATTGTGAGGTGGTTGAAGTGCAGCGGGCGAGGCGCAGCGCGGCGGCCCCGGACTCCATTGTCAGGCGCTGAAAGTAGAGAAGGGCGCGGCGCAGCGCGGCACGCCCGGCCTTCATTATTAGGCGGTGCAAGTGCAGCGTGGCACAGCGCAGCACTTTGCACACAGACTCCATTGTCAGGCGGTGCACGTGCAGAAGGGCGCAGCACAGCGCGGCAGCCCCGGCCTCCATTGTGTGGCGGTGCAATTACAGCGAGGCTTGGGGCAGCGCAGCAGCTCCAGCCTGCATTATGAGGCAGTGAAAGTGCAGCGGGGCATGGCACAGGGCGGCATCCCTGGCCTCCATTGTGAGGCGGTGCAAATACAGCACAGAACAGTGCTGCGCGGCAGGCCCGGCCTCCACTGTGAGGCGTTGCATGCGCAGCGGGGCGTGGCGCAGCACGGCTGGCTGGGCCTCCATTGTGAGGCGTTGCAAGTACAGCTGGGCGTAGCACATGGCAGCTGGCTCCGCTTCGATTGTGAGGCAATACAAGTTCTAAGGGGTGCGGCACAGCATGGCAGCCCCGGCCTGTATTGTGAGGCGCTGGAAGTGCAGGGGGGCGCAGCGCAGCATAGCGGCCCCGGCCTCCATTGTGAGGCGGTGCCAGTACAGCGTGGCGCAGTGCGGTGCGGTGCAGCGCGGCAGCCTTGGCCTCTATTGTGAGGTGGTTGAAGTGCAGCGGGCGAGGCGCAGCGCGGCGGCCCCGGACTCCATTGTCAGGCGCTGAAAGTAGAGAAGGGCGCGGCGCAGCGCGGCACGCCCGGCCTTCATTATTAGGCGGTGCAAGTGCAGCGTGGCACAGCGCAGCGCTTTGCACACAGACTCCATTGTCAGGCGGTGCACGTGCAGAAGGGCGCAGCACAGCGCGGCAGCCCCGGCCTCCATTGTGTGGCGGTGCAAGTGCAGCGGGGCTTGGGGCAGCGCAGCAGCTCCAGCCTGCATTGTGAGGCAGTGCAAGTGCAGCGGGGCATGGCACAGGGCAGCATCCCTGGCCTCCATTGTGAGGCGGTGCAAATACAGCACAGAACAGTGCTGCGCGGCAGGCCCGGCCTCCACTGTGAGGCGTTGCATGCGCAGGGGGGCGTGGCGCAGCACGGCTGGCTGGGCCTCCATTGTGAGGCGTTGCAAGTACAGCGGGGCGTAGCACATGGCGGCTGGCTCCGCTTCGATTGTGAGGCAATACTTATTCTAAGGGGTGCGGCACAGCGTGGCAGCCCCGGCCTGTATTGTGAGGCGCTGGAAGTGCAGGGGGGCGCAGCGCAGCATAGCGGCCCCAGCCTCCATTGTGAGGCGGTGCCAGTACAGCGTGGCGCAGTGCGGTGCGGTGCAGCGCGGCAGCCTTGGCCTCTCTTGTGAGGTGGTTGAAGTGCAGCGGGCGAGGCGCAGCGCGGCGGCCCCGGACTCCATTGTCAGGCGCTGAAAGTAGAGAGGGGCGCGGCACAACGCGGCAGGCCCGGCCTTCATTATTAGGCGGTGCAAGTGCAGCGTGGCACAGCGCAGCGCTTTGCACACATGCTCCATTGTCAGGCGGTGCACGTGCAGAAGGGCGCAGCACAGCGCGGCAGCCCCGGCCTCCATTGTGTGGCGGTGCAAGTGCAGCGGGGCTTGGGGCAGCGCAGCAGCTCCAGCCTGCATTGTGAGGCAGTGCAAGTGCAGCGAGGCGTGGCACAGGGCGGCATCCCTGGCCTCCATTTTGAGGTGGTGCAAATACAGCACAGAACAGTGCTGCGCGGCAGGCCCGGCCTCCACTGTGAGGCGTTGCATGCGCAGCGGGGCGTGGCGCAGCACGGCTGGCTGGGCCTCCATTGTGAGGCTTTGCAAGTACAGCGGGGCGTAGCACATGGCGGCTGGCTCCGCTTCGATTGTGAGGCAATACAAGTTCTAAGGGGTGCGGCACAGCATGGCAGCCCCGGCCTGTATTGTGAGGCGCTGGAAGTGCAGGGGGGCGCAGCGCAGCATAGCGGCCCCGGCCTCCATTGTGAGGCGGTGCCAGTACAGCGTGGCGCAGTGCGGTGCGGTGCAGCGCGGCAGCCTTGGCCTCTCTTGTGAGGTGGTTGAAGTGCAGCGGGCGAGGCGCAGCGCGGCGGCCCCGGACTCCATTGTCAGGCGCTGAAAGTAGAGAGGGGCGCGGCACAGCGCGGCACGCCCGGCCTTCATTATTAGGCGGTGCAAGTGCAGCGTGGCACAGCGCAGCGCTTTGCACACAGACTCCATTGTCAGGCGGTGCACGTGCAGAAGGGCGCAGCACAGCGCGGCAGCCCCGGCCTCCATTGTGTGGCGGTGCAATTACAGCGGGGCTTGGGGCAGCGCAGCAGCTCCAGCCTGCATTGTGAGGCAGTGCAAGTGCAGCGGGGCGCCACGCAGTACAATAGCCCTGGCCTGCATTGTGAGGCAATGCAAGTGCAGAGGGGCGCCTCGCAGCACAATGGCCTTGGCCTGCATTGTGAGGCAGTGCAAGTGCAGCAGGGTGTGGCACAGGGCGGTATCCCTGGCCTCCATTGTGAGGCGGTGCAAATACAGCACAGAACAGTGCTGCGCGGCAGGCCCGGCCTCCACTGTGAGGTGTTGCATGCGCAGGGGGGCGTGGCGCAGCACGGCTGGCTGGGCCTCCATTGTGAGGCGTTGCAAGTACAGCTGGGCGTAGCACATGGCAGCTGGCTCCGCTTCGATTGTGAGGCAATACAAGTTCTAAGGGGTGCGGCACAGCATGGCAGCCCCGGCCTGTATTGTGAGGCGCTGGAAGTGCAGGGGGGCGCAGCGCAGCATAGCGGCCCCGGCCTCCATTGTGAGGCGGTGCCAGTACAGCGTGGCGCAGTGCGGTGCGGTGCAGCGCGGCAGCCTTGGCCTCTATTGTGAGGTGGTTGAAGTGCAGCGGGCGAGGCGCAGCGCGGCGGCCCCGGACTCCATTGTCAGGCGCTGAAAGTAGAGAAGGGCGCGGCACAGCGCGGCACGCCCGGCCTTCATTATTAGGCGGTGCAAGTGCAGCGTGGCACAGCGCAGCACTTTGCACACAGACTCCATTGTCAGGCGGTGCACGTGCAGAAGGGCGCAGCACAGCGCGGCAGCCCCGGCCTCCATTGTGTGGCGGTGCAATTACAGCGAGGCTTGGGGCAGCGCAGCAGCTCCAGCCTGCATTGTGAGGCAGTGCAAGTGCAGCGGGGCATGGCACAGGGCGGCATCCCTGGCCTCCATTGTGAGGCCGTGCAAATACAGCACAGAACAGTGCTGCGCGGCAGGCCCGGCCTCCACTGTGAGGCGTTGCATGCGCAGCGGGGCGTGGCGCAGCACGGCTGGCTGGGCCTCCATTGTGAGGCGTTGCAAGTACAGCTGGGCGTAGCACATGGCAGCTGGCTCCGCTTCGATTGTGAGGCAATAATTATTCTAAGGGGTGCGGCACAGCGTGGCAGCCCCGGCCTGTATTGTGAGGCGCTGGAAGTGCAGGGGGGCGCAGCGCAGCATAGCGGCCCCAGCCTCCATTGTGAGGCGGTGCCAGTACAGCGTGGCGCAGTGCGGTGCGGTGCAGCGCGGCAGCCTTGGCCTCTCTTGTGAGGTGGTTGAAGTGCAGCGGGCGAGGCGCAGCGCGGCGGCCCCGGACTCCATTGTCAGGCGCTGAAAGTAGAGAGGGGCGCGGCACAACGCGGCAGGCCCGGCCTTCATTATTAGGCGGTGCAAGTGCAGCGTGGCACAGCGCAGCGCTTTGCACACATGCTCCATTGTCAGGCGGTGCACGTGCAGAAGGGCGCAGCACAGCGCGGCAGCCCCGGCCTCCATTGTGTGGCGGTGCAAGTGCAGCGGGGCTTGGGGCAGCGCAGCAGCTCCAGCCTGCATTGTGAGGCAGTGCAAGTGCAGCGAGGCGTGGCACAGGGCGGCATCCCTGGCCTCCATTTTGAGGTGGTGAAAATACAGCACAGAACAGTGCTGCGCGGCAGGCCCGGCCTCCACTGTGAGGCGTTGCATGCGCAGCGGGGCGTGGCGCAGCACGGCTGGCTGGGCCTCCATTGTGAGGCATTGCAAGTACAGCGGGGCGTAGCACATGGCGGCTGGCTCCGCTTCGATTGTGAGGCAATACAAGTTCTAAGGGGTGCGGCACAGCATGGCAGCCCCGGCCTGTATTGTGAGGCGCTGGAAGTGCAGGGGGGCGCAGCGCAGCATAGCGGCCCCGGCCTCCATTGTGAGGCGGTGCCAGTACAGCGTGGCGCAGTGCGGTGCGGTGCAGCGCGGCAGCCTTGGCCTCTCTTGTGAGGTGGTTGAAGTGCAGCGGGCGAGGCGCAGCGCGGCGGCCCCGGACTCCATTGTCAGGCGCTGAAAGTAGAGAGGGGCGCGGCACAACGCGGCATGCCCGGCCTTCATTATTAGGCGGTGCAAGTGCAGCGTGGCACAGCGCAGCGCTTTGCACACAGACTCCATTGTCAGGCGGTGCACGTGCAGAAGGGCGCAGCACAGCGCGGCAGCCCCGGCCTCCATTGTGTGGCGGTGCAATTACAGCGGGGCTTGGGGCAGCGCAGCAGCTCCAGCCTGCATTGTGAGGCAGTGCAAGTGCAGCGGGGCGCCACGCAGTACAATAGCCCTGGCCTGCATTGTGAGGCAATGCAAGTGCAGCGGTGCGCCACGCAGCACAATGGCCTTGGCCTGCATTGTGAGGCAGTGCAAGTGCAGCAGGGTGTGGCACAGGGCGGTATCCCTGGCCTCCATTGTGAGGCGGTGCAAATACAGCACAGAACAGTGCTGCGCGGCAGGCCCGGCCTCCACTGTGAGGTGTTGCATGCGCAGGGGGGCGTGGCGCAGCACGGCTGGCTGGGCCTCCATTGTGAGGCGTTGCAAGTACAGCTGGGCGTAGCACATGGCAGCTGGCTCCGCTTCGATTGTGAGGCAATACAAGTTCTAAGGGGTGCGGCACAGCATGGCAGCCCCGGCCTGTATTGTGAGGCGCTGGAAGTGCAGGGGGGCGCAGCGCAGCATAGCGGCCCCGGCCTCCATTGTGAGGCGGTGCCAGTACAGCGTGGCGCAGTGCGGTGCGGTGCAGCGCGGCAGCCTTGGCCTCTATTGTGAGGTGGTTGAAGTGCAGCGGGCGAGGCGCAGCGCGGCGGCCCCGGACTCCATTGTCAGGCGCTGAAAGTAGAGAAGGGCGCGGCGCAGCGCGGCACGCCCGGCCTTCATTATTAGGCGGTGCAAGTGCAGCGTGGCACAGCGCAGCACTTTGCACACAGACTCCATTGTCAGGCGGTGCACGTGCAGAAGGGCGCAGCACAGCGCGGCAGCCCCGGCCTCCATTGTGTGGCGGTGCAATTACAGCGAGGCTTGGGGCAGCGCAGCAGCTCCAGCCTGCATTGTGAGGCAGTGCAAGTGCAGCGGGGCATGGCACAGGGCGGCATCCCTGGCCTCCATTGTGAGGCCGTGCAAATACAGCACAGAACAGTGCTGCGCGGCAGGCCCGGCCTCCACTGTGAGGCGTTGCATGCGCAGCGGGGCGTGGCGCAGCACGGCTGGCTGGGCCTCCATTGTGAGGCGTTGCAAGTACAGCTGGGCGTAGCACATGGCAGCTGGCTCCGCTTCGATTGTGAGGCAATACTTATTCTAAGGGGTGCGGCACAGCATGGCAGCCCCGGCCTGTATTGTGAGGCGCTGGAAGTGCAGGGGGGCGCAGCGCAGCATAGCGGCCCCGGCCTCCATTGTGAGGCGGTGCCAGTACAGCGTGGCGCAGTGCGGTGCGGTGCAGCGCGGCAGCCTTGGCCTCTATTGTGAGGTGGTTGAAGTGCAGCGGGCGAGGCGCAGCGCGGCGGCCCCGGACTCCATTGTCAGGCGCTGAAAGTAGAGAGGGGCGCGGCACAACGCGGCAGGCCCGGCCTTCATTATTAGGCGGTGCAAGTGCAGCGTGGCACAGCGCAGCGCTTTGCACACATGCTCCATTGTCAGGCGGTGCACGTGCAGAAGGGCGCAGCACAGCGCGGCAGCCCCGGCCTCCATTGTGTGGCGGTGCAAGTGCAGCGGGGCTTGGGGCAGCGCAGCAGCTCCAGCCTGCATTGTGAGGCAGTGCAAGTGCAGCGGGGCGTGGCACAGGGCGGCATCCCTGGCCTCCATTTTGAGGTGGTGCAAATACAGCACAGAACAGTGCTGCGCGGCAGGCCCGGCCTCCACTGTGAGGCGTTGCATGCGCAGCGGGGCTTGGCGCAGCACGGCTGGCTGGGCCTCCATTGTGAGGCATTGCAAGTACAGCGGGGCGTAGCACATGGCGGCTGGCTCCGCTTCGATTGTGAGGCAATACAAGTTCTAAGGGGTGCGGCACAGCCTGGCAGCCCCGGCCTGTATTGTGAGGCGCTGGAAGTGCAGGGGGGCGCAGCGCAGCATAGCGGCCCCGGCCTCCATTGTGAGGCGGTGCCAGTACAGCGTGGCGCAGTGCGGTGCGGTGTAGCGCGGCAGCCTTGGCCTCTATTGTGAGGTGGTTGAAGTGCAGCGGGCGAGGCACAGCGCGGCGGCCCCGGACTCCATTGTCAGGCGCTGAAAGTAGAGAGGGGCGCGGCACAGCGCGGCACGCCCGGCCTTCATTATTAGGCGGAGCAAGTGCAGCGTGGCACAGCGCAGCGCTTTGCACACAGACTCCATTGTCAGGCGGTGCACGTGCAGAAGGGCGCAGCACAGCGCGGCAGCCCCGGCCTCATTGTGTGGCGGTGCAATTACAGCGGGGCTTGGGGCAGCGCAGCAGCTCCAGCCTGCATTGTGAGGCAGTGCAAGTGCAGCGGGGCATGGCACAAGGCAGCATCCCTGGCCTCCATTGTGAGGCGGTGCAAATACAGCACAGAACAGTGCTGCGCGGCAGGCCTGGCCTCCACTGTGAGGTGTTGCATGCGCACGGGGCGTGGCGCAGCACGGCTGGCTGGGCCTCCATTGTGAGGCGTTGCAAGTACAACTGGGCGTAGCACATGGCAGCTGGCTCCGCTTCGATTGTGAGGCAATACAAGTTTTAAGGGGTGCGGCACAGCCTGGCAACCCTGGCCTGTATTGTGAGGCGCTGGAAGTGCAGGGGGGCGCAGCGCAGCATAGCGGCCCCGGCCTCCATTTTGAGGCGGTGCCAGTACAGCGTGGCGCAGTGCGGTGCGGTGCAGCGCGGCAGCCTTGGCCTCTATTGTGAGGTGGTTGAAGTGCAGCGGGCGAGGCGCAGCGCGGCGGCCCCGGACTCCATTGTCAGGCGCTGAAAGTAGAGAGGGGCGCGGCGCAGCACGGCACGCCCGGCCTTCATTATTAGGCGGTGCAAGTGCAGCGTGGCACAGCGCAGCGCTTTGCACACATGCTCCATTGTCAGGCGGTGCACGTGCAGAAGGGCGCAGCACAGCGCGGCAGCCCCGGCCTCCATTGTGTGGCGGTGCAAGTGCAGCGGGGCTTGGGGCAGCGCAGCAGCTCCAGCCTGCATTGTGAGGCAGTGCAAGTGCAGCGAGGCGTGGCACAGGGCGGCATCCCTGGCCTCCATTTTGAGGTGGTGCAAATACAGCACAGAACAGTGCTGCGCGGCAGGCCCGGCCTCCACTGTGAGGCGTTGCATGCGCAGCGGGGCGTGGCGCAGCACGGCTGGCTGGGCCTCCATTGTGAGGCATTGCAAGTACAGCGGGGCGTAGCACATGGCGGCTGGCTCCGCTTCGATTGTGAGGCAATACAAGTTCTAAGGGGTGCGGCACAGCATGGCAGCCCCGGCCTGTATTGTGAGGCGCTGGAAGTGCAGGGGGGCGCAGCGCAGCATAGCGGCCCCGGCCTCCATTGTGAGGCGGTGCCAGTACAGCGTGGCGCAGTGCGGTGCGGTGCAGCGCGGCAGCCTTGGCCTCTCTTGTGAGGTGGTTGAAGTGCAGCGGGCGAGGCGCAGCGCGGCGGCCCCGGACTCCATTGTCAGGCGCTGAAAGTAGAGAGGGGCGCGGCACAACGCGGCACGCCCGGCCTTCATTATTAGGCGGTGCAAGTGCAGCGTGGCACAGCGCAGCGCTTTGCACACAGACTCCATTGTCAGGCGGTGCACGTGCAGAAGGGCGCAGCACAGCGCGGCAGCCCCGGCCTCCATTGTGTGGCGGTGCAATTACAGCGGGGCTTGGGGCAGCGCAGCAGCTCCAGCCTGCATTGTGAGGCAGTGCAAGTGCAGCGGGGCGCCACGCAGTACAATAGCCCTGGCCTGCATTGTGAGGCAATGCAAGTGCAGCGGTGCGCCACGCAGCACAATGGCCTTGGCCTGCATTGTGAGGCAGTGCAAGTGCAGCAGGGTGTGGCACAGGGCGGTATCCCTGGCCTCCATTGTGAGGCGGTGCAAATACAGCACAGAACAGTGCTGCGCGGCAGGCCTGGCCTCCACTGTGAGGTGTTGCATGCACAGCGGGGCGCCTCGCAGCACAACGGCCTTGGCCTGCATTGTGAGGCAGTGCAAGTGCAGCGGGGTGTGGCACACGGCGGCATCCCTGGCCTCCATTGTGAGGTGGGGCAAATACAGCACATAACAGTGCTGCACAGCAGACCCGGCCTCCACTGTGAGGCGCTGCAAGCGCAGGGGGGCGCAGCGCAGCATAGCGGCCCCGGCCTCCATTGTGAGGCGGTGCCAGCACAGCGTGGCGCAGTGCGGTGCGGTGCAGCGCGGCAGCCTTGGCCTCTATTGTGAGGCGCTGGAAGTGCAGGGGGGCGCAGCGCAGCATAGCGGCCCCGGACTCCATTGTGAGGCGGTGCCAGTACAGAGTGGCGCAGTGCGGTGCGGTGCAGCGCGGCAGCCTTGGCCTCTATTGTGAGGTGGTTGAAGTGCAGCGGGCGAGGCGCAGCGCGGCGGCCCCAGACTCCATTGTCAGGCGGTGAAAGTAGAGAGGGGCGCGGCACAGCGCGGCACGCCCGGCCTCCATTGTGAGGCGGTGCAAGTACAGCGGGGCTTGGGGCAGCGCAGCAGCACCAGCCTCCATTGTGAGGCGGTGCACGTGCAGAAGGGCGCAGCACAGCGCGGCAGCCCCGGCCTCATTGTGTGGCGGTGCAATTACAGAGGGGCTTGGGGCAGCGCAGCAGCTCCAGCCTGCATTGTGAGGCAGTGCAAGTGCAGCGGGGCATGGCACAGGGCAGCATCCCTGGCCTCCATTGTGAGGCGGTGCAAATACAGCACAGAACAGTGCTGCGCGGCAGGCCTGGCCTCCACTGTGAGGTGTTGCATGCGCACGGGGCGTGGCGCAGCACGGCTGGCTGGGCCTCCATTGTGAGGCGTTGCAAGTACAACTGGGCGTAGCACATGGCAGCTGGCTCCGCTTCGATTGTGAGGCAATACAAGTTTTAAGGGGTGCGGCACAGCCTGGCAACCCTGGCCTGTATTGTGAGGCGCTGGAAGTGCAGGGGGGCGCAGCGCAGCATAGCGGCCCCGGCCTCCATTTTGAGGCGGTGCCAGTAGAGCGTGGCGCAGTGCGGTGCGGTGCAGCGCGGCAGCCTTGGCCTCTATTGTGAGGTGGTTGAAGTGCAGCGGGCGAGGCGCAGCGCGGCGGCCCCGGACTCCATTGTCAGGCGCTGAAAGTAGAGAGGGGCGCGGCGCAGCGCGGCACGCCCGGCCTTCATTATTAGGCGGTGCAAGTGCAGCGTGGCACAGCGCAGCGCTTTGCACACAGACTCCATTGTCAGGCGGTGCACGTGCAGAAGGGCGCAGCACAGCGCGGCAGCCCCGGCCTCCATTGTGTGGCGGTGCAATTACAGCGGGGCTTGGGGCAGCGCAGCAGCTCCAGCCTGCATTGTGAGGCAGTGAAAGTGTAGCGGGGCGCCACGCAGCACAATGGCCTTCGCCTGCATTGTGAGGCAGTGCAAGTGCAGCGGGGCCTGGCACAGGGCGGCATCCCTGGCCTCCATTGTGAGGCGGTGCAAATACAGCACAGAACAGTGCTGCGCGGCAGGCCTGGCCTCCACTGTGAGGCGTTGCATGCGCAGCGGGGTGTGGCGCAGCACAGCTGGCTGGGCCTCCATTGTGAGGCATGGCGCAGCACGGCTGGCTGGGCCTCCATTGTGAGGCGTTGCAAGTACAGCTGGGCGTAGCACATGGCAGCTGGCTCCGCTTCGATTGTGAGGCAATACTTATTCTAAGGGGTGCGGCACAGCATGGCAGCCCCGGCCTGTATTGTGAGGCGCTGGAAGTGCAGGGGGGCGCAGCGCAGCATAGCGGCCCCGGCCTCCATTGTGAGGCGGTGCCAGTACAGCGTGGCGCAGTGCGGTGCGGTGCAGCGCGGCAGCCTTGGCCTCTATTGTGAGGTGGTTGAAGTGCAGCGGGTGAGGCGCAGCGCGGCGGCCCCGGACTCCATTGTCAGGCGCTGAAAGTAGAGAGGGGCGCGGCACAACGCGGCACGCCCGGCCTTCATTATTAGGCGGTGCAAGTGCAGCGTGGCACAGCGCAGCGCTTTGCACACAGACTCCATTGTCAGGCGGTGCACGTGCAGAAGGGCGCAGCACAGCGCGGCAGCCCCGGCCTCCATTGTGTGGCGGTGCAATTACAGCGGGGCTTGGGGCAGCGCAGCAGCTCCAGCCTGCATTGTGAGGCAGTGCAAGTGCAGCGGGGCATGGCACAGGGCGGCATCCCTGGCCTCCATTGTGAGGCGGTGCAAATACAGCACAGAACAGTGCTGCGCGGCAGGCCCGGCCTCCACTGTGAGGCGTTGCATGCGCAGCGGGGCGTGGCGCAGCACAGCTGGCTGGGCCTCCATTGTGAGGCGTTGCAAGTACAGCTGGGCGTAGCACATGGCAGCTGGCTCCGCTTCGATTGTGAGGCAATACTTATTCTAAGGGGTGCGGCACAGCATGGCAGCCCCGGCCTGTATTGTGAGGCGCTGGAAGTGCAGGGGGGCGCAGCGCAGCATAGCGGCCCCGGCCTCCATTGTGAGGCGGTGCCAGTACAGCGTGGCGCAGTGCGGTGCGGTGCAGCGCGGCAGCCTTGGCCTCTCTTGTGAGGTGGTTGAAGTGCAGCGGGCGAGGCGCAGCGCGGCGGCCCCGGACTCCATTGTCAGGCGCTGAAAGTAGAGAAGGGCGCGGCACAGCGCGGCACGCCCGGCCTTCATTATTAGGCGGTGCAAGTGCAGCGTGGCACAGCGCAGCGCTTTGCACACAGACTCCATTGTCAGGCGGTGCACGTGCAGAAGGGCGCAGCACAGCGCGGCAGCCCCGGCCTCCATTGTGTGGCGGTGCAATTACAGCGGGGCTTGGGGCAGCGCAGCAGCTCCAGCCTGCATTGTGAGGCAGTGCAAGTGCAGCGGGGCATGGCACAGGGCAGCATCCCTGGCCTCCATTGTGAGGTGGTGCAAATACAGCACAGAACAGTGCTGCGCAGCAGACTCGGCCTCCACTGTGAGGCGTTGCATGCGCAGCGGGGCGTGGCGCAGCACGGCTGGCTGGGCCTCCATTGTGAGGCATTGCAAGTACAGCGGGGCGTAGCACATGGCGGCTGGCTCCGCTTCGATTGTGAGGCAATACAAGTTCTAAGGGGTGCGGCACAGCATGGCAGCCCCGGCCTGTATTGTGAGGCGCTGGAAGTGCAGGGGGGCGCAGCGCAGCATAGTGGCCCCGGCCTCCATTGTGAGGCGGTGCCAGTACAGCGTGGCGCAGTGCGGTGCGGTGCAGCGCGGCAGCCTTGGCCTCTATTGTGAGGTGGTTGAAGTGCAGCGGGCGAGGCGCAGCGCGGCGGCCCCGGACTCCATTGTCAGGCGCTGAAAGTAGAGAGGGGCGCGGCACAACGCGGCACGCCCGGCCTTCATTATTAGGCGGTGCAAGTGCAGCGTGGCACAGCGCAGCGCTTTGCACACAGACTCCATTGTCAGGCGGTGCACGTGCAGAAGGGCGCAGCACAGCGCGGCAGCCCCGGCCTCCATTGTGTGGCGGTGCAATTACAGCGGGGCTTGGGGCAGCGCAGCAGCTCCAGCCTGCATTGTGAGGCAGTGCAAGTGCAGCGGGGCGTGGCACAGGGCCGCATCCCTGGCCTCCATTGTGAGGTGGTGCAAATACAGCACAGAACAGTGCTGCGCAGCAGACCCGGCCTCCACTGTGAGGCGTTGCATGCGCAGCGGGGTGTGGCGCAGCACAGCTGGCTGGGCCTCCATTGTGAGGCATTGCAAGTACAGCGGGGCGTAGCACATGGCGGCTGGCTCCGCTTCGATTGTGAGGCAATACTTATTCTAAGGGGTGCGGCACAGCATGGCAGCCCTGGCCTGTATTGTGAGGCGCTGGAAGTGCAGGGGGGCGCAGCGCAGCATAGCGGCCCCGGCCTCCATTGTGAGGCGGTGCCAGTACAGCGTGGCGCAGTGCGGTGCGGTGCAGCGCGGCAGCCTTCACCTCTATTGTGAGGTGGTTGAAGTGCAGCGGGTGAGGCGCAGCGCGGCGGCCCCGGACTCCATTGTCAGGCGCTGAAAGTAGAGAGGGGCGCGGCACAACGCGGCACGCCCGGCCTTCATTATTAGGCGGTGCAAGTGCAGCGTGGCACAGCGCAGCGCTTTGCACACATGCTCCATTGTCAGGCGGTGCACGTGCAGAAGGGCGCAGCACAGCGCGGCAGCCCCGGCCTCCATTGTGTGGCGGTGCAAGTGCAGCGGGGCTTGGGGCAGCGCAGCAGCTCCAGCCTGCATTGTGAGGCAGTGCAAGTGCAGCGAGGCGTGGCACAGGGCGGCATCCCTGGCCTCCATTTTGAGGTGGTGCAAATACAGCACAGAACAGTGCTGCGCGGCAGGCCCGGCCTCCACTGTGAGGCGTTGCATGCGCAGCGGGGCGTGGCGCAGCACGGCTGGCTGGGCCTCCATTGTGAGGCATTGCAAGTACAGCGGGGCGTAGCACATGGCGGCTGGCTCCGCTTCGATTGTGAGGCAATACAAGTTCTAAGGGGTGCGGCACAGCATGGCAGCCCCGGCCTGTATTGTGAGGCGCTGGAAGTGCAGGGGGGCGCAGCGCAGCATAGCGGCCCCGGCCTCCATTGTGAGGCGGTGCCAGTACAGCGTGGCGCAGTGCGGTGCGGTGCAGCGCGGCAGCCTTGGCCTCTCTTGTGAGGTGGTTGAAGTGCAGCGGGCGAGGCGCAGCGCGGCGGCCCCGGACTCCATTGTCAGGCGCTGAAAGTAGAGAGGGGCGCGGCACAGCGCGGCACGCCCGGCCTTCATTATTAGGCGGTGCAAGTGCAGCGTGGCACAGCGCAGCGCTTTGCACACAGACTCCATTGTCAGGCGGTGCACGTGCAGAAGGGCGCAGCACAGCGCGGCAGCCCCGGCCTCCATTGTGTGGCGGTGCAATTACAGCGGGGCTTGGGGCAGCGCAGCAGCTCCAGCCTGCATTGTGAGGCAGTGCAAGTGCAGCGGGGCGCCACGCAGTACAATAGCCCTGGCCTGCATTGTGAGGCAGTGCAAGTGCAGCAGGGTGTGGCACAGGGCGGTATCCCTGGCCTCCATTGTGAGGCGGTGCAAATACAGCACAGAACAGTGCTGCGCGGTAGGCCTGGCCTCCACTGTGAGGTGTTGCATGCACAGCGGGGCGTGGCGCAAGCACGGCTGGCTGGGCCTCCATTGTGAGGCGTTGCAAGTACAGCGGGGCGTAGCACATGGCAGCTGGCTCCGCTTCGATTGTGAGGCAATGCTTATTCTAAGGGGTGCGGCACAGCGTGGCAGCCCTGGCCTGTATTGTGAGGCGCTGGAAGTGCAGGGGGGGCGCAGCGCAGCATAGCGGCCCCGGCCTCCATTGTGAGGCGGTGCCAGTACAGCGTGGCGCAGTGCGGTGCGGTGTAGCGCGGCAGCCTTGGCCTCTATTGTGAGGTGGTTGAAGTGCAGCGGGCGAGGCACAGCGCGGCGGCCCCGGACTCCATTGTCAGGCGCTGAAAGTAGAGAGGGGCGCGGCACAGCGCGGCACGCCCGGCCTTCATTATTAGGCGGAGCAAGTGCAGCGTGGCACAGCGCAGCGCTTTGCACACAGACTCCATTGTCAGGCGGTGCACGTGCAGAAGGGCGCAGCACAGCGCGGCAGCCCCGGCCTCATTGTGTGGCGGTGCAATTACAGCAGGGCTTGGGGCAGCGCAGCAGCTCCAGCCTGCATTGTGAGGCAGTGCAAGTGTAGCGGGGCGCCACGCAGCACAATGGCCTTCGCCTGCATGTGAGGCAGTGCAAGTGCAGCGGGGCATGGCACAGGGCAGCATCCCTGGCCTCCATTGTGAGGCGGTGCAAATACAGCACAGAACAGTGCTGCGCGGCAGGCCTGGCCTCCACTGTGAGGTGTTGCATGCGCAGCGGGGCGTGGCGCAGCACGGCTGGCTGGGCCTCCATTGTGAGGCGTTGCAAGTACAGCGGGGCGTAGCACATGGCAGCTGGCTCCGCTTCGATTGTGAGGCAATACAAGTTCTAAGGGGTGCGGCACAGCGTGGCAGCCCTGGCCTGTATTGTGAGGCGCTGGAAGTGCAGGGGGGCGCAGCGCAGCATAGCGGCCCCGGCCTCCATTTTGAGGCGGTGCCAGTACAGCGTGGCGCAGTGCGGTGCGGTGCAGCGCGGCAGCCTTGGCCTCTATTGTGAGGTGGTTGAAGTGCAGCGGGCGAGGCGCAGCGCGGCGGCCCCGGACTCCATTGTCAGGCGCTGAAAGTAGAGAGGGGCGCGGCACAGCGCGGCACGCCCGGCCTTCATTATTAGGCGGTGCAAGTGCAGCGTGGCACAGCGCAGCGCTTTGCACACAGACTCCATTGTCAGGCGGTGCACGTGCAGAAGGGCGCAGCACAGCGCGGCAGCCCCGGCCTCCATTGTGTGGCGGTGCAATTACAGCGGGGCTTGGGGCAGCGCAGCAGCTCCAGCCTGCATTGTGAGGCAGTGCAAGTGCAGCAGGGCATGGCACAGGGCAGCATCCCTGGCCTCCATTGTGAGGCGGTGCAAATACAGCACAGAACAGTGCTGCGCGGCAGGCCTGGCCTCCACTGTGAGGCGTTGCATGCGCAGCGGGGTGTGGCGCAGCACGGCTGGCTGGGCCTCCATTGTGAGGCATTGCAAGTACAGCTGGGCGTAGCACATGGCGGCTGGCTCCGCTTCGATTGTGAGGCAATACTTATTCTAAGGGGTGCGGCACAGCATGGCAGCCCCGGCCTGTATTGTGAGGCGCTGGAAGTGCAGGGGGGGCGCAGCGCAGCATAGCGGCCCCGGCCTCCATTGTGAGGCGGTGCCAGTACAGCGTGGCGCAGTGCGGTGCGGTGCAGCGCGGCAGCCTTGGCCTCTATTGTGAGGTGGTTGAAGTGCAGCGGGTGAGGCGCAGCGCGGCGGCCCCGGACTCCATTGTCAGGCGCTGAAAGTAGAGAGGGGCGCGGCACAGCGCGGCACGCCCGGCCTTCATTATTAGGCGGTGCAAGTGCAGCGTGGCACAGCGCAGCGCTTTGCACACAGACTCCATTGTCAGGCGGTGCACGTGCAGAAGGGCGCAGCACAGCGCGGCAGCCCCGGCCTCCATTGTGTGGCGGTGCAATTACAGCGGGGCTTGGGGCAGCGCAGCAGCTCCAGCCTGCATTGTGAGGCAGTGCAAGTGCAGCGGGGCATGGCACAGGGCAGCATCCCTGGCCTCCATTGTGAGGCGGTGCAAATACAGCACAGAACAGTGCTGCGCGGCAGGCCCGGCCTCCACTGTGAGGCGTTGCATGCGCAGCGGGGCGTGGCGCAGCACAGCTGGCTGGGCCTCCATTGTGAGGCGTTGCAAGTACAGCTGGGCGTAGCACATGGCAGCTGGCTCCGCTTCGATTGTGAGGCAATACTTATTCTAAGGGGTGCGGCACAGCATGGCAGCCCCGGCCTGTATTGTGAGGCGCTGGAAGTGCAGGGGGGCGCAGCGCAGCATAGCGGCCCCGGCCTCCATTGTGAGGCGGTGCCAGTACAGCGTGGCGCAGTGCGGTGCGGTGCAGCGCGGCAGCCTTGGCCTCTCTTGTGAGGTGGTTGAAGTGCAGCGGGCGAGGCGCAGCGCGGCGGCCCCGGACTCCATTGTCAGGCGCTGAAAGTAGAGAAGGGCGCGGCACAGCGCGGCACGCCCGGCCTTCATTATTAGGCGGTGCAAGTGCAGCGTGGCACAGCGCAGCGCTTTGCACACAGACTCCATTGTCAGGCGGTGCACGTGCAGAAGGGCGCAGCACAGCGCGGCAGCCCCGGCCTCCATTGTGTGGCGGTGCAATTACAGCGGGGCTTGGGGCAGCGCAGCAGCTCCAGCCTGCATTGTGAGGCAGTGCAAGTGCAGCGGGGCATGGCACAGGGCAGCATCCCTGGCCTCCATTGTGAGGTGGTGCAAATACAGCACAGAACAGTGCTGCGCGGCAGACTCGGCCTCCACTGTGAGGCGTTGCATGCGCAGCGGGGCGTGGCGCAGCACGGCTGGCTGGGCCTCCATTGTGAGGCATTGCAAGTACAGCTGGGCGTAGCACATGGCGGCTGGCTCCGCTTCGATTGTGAGGCAATACAAGTTCTAAGGGGTGCGGCACAGCATGGCAGCCCCGGCCTGTATTGTGAGGCGCTGGAAGTGCAGGGGGGCGCAGCGCAGCATAGCGGCCCCGGCCTCCATTGTGAGGCGGTGCCAGTACAGCGTGGCGCAGTGCGGTGCGGTGCAGCGCGGCAGCCTTGGCCTCTATTGTGAGGTGGTTGAAGTGCAGCGGGCGAGGCGCAGCGCGGCGGCCCCGGACTCCATTGTCAGGCGCTGAAAGTAGAGAGGGGCGCGGCACAGCGCGGCACGCCCGGCCTTCATTATTAGGCGGTGCAAGTGCAGCGTGGCACAGCGCAGCGCTTTGCACACAGACTCCATTGTCAGGCGGTGCACGTGCAGAAGGGCGCAGCACAGCGCGGCAGCCCCGCCCTCCATTGTGTGGCGGTGCAATTACAGCGGGGCTTGGGGCAGCGCAGCAGCTCCAGCCTGCATTGTGAGGCAGTGCAAGTGCAGCGGGGCGTGGCACAGGGCAGCATCCCTGGCCTCCATTGTGAGGTGGTGCAAATACAGCACAGAACAGTGCTGCGCAGCAGGCCCGGCCTCCACTGTGAGGCGTTGCATGCGCAGCGGGGCGTGGCGCAGCACGGCTGGCTGGGCCTCCATTGTGAGGCGTTGCAAGTACAGCTGGGCGTAGCACATGGCAGCTGGCTCCGCTTCGATTGTGAGGCAATACTTATTCTAAGGGGTGCGGCACAGCATGGCAGCCCCGGCCTGTATTGTGAGGCGCTGGAAGTGCAGGGGGGCGCAGCGCAGCATAGCGGCCCCGGCCTCCATTGTGAGGCGGTGCCAGTACAGCGTGGCGCAGTGCGGTGCGGTGCAGCGCGGCAGCCTTGGCCTCTATTGTGAGGTGGTTGAAGTGCAGCGGGCGAGGCGCAGCGCGGCGGCCCCGGACTCCATTGTCAGGCGCTGAAAGTAGAGAAGGGCGCGGCACAGCGCGGCACGCCCGGCCTTCATTATTAGGCGGTGCAAGTGCAGCGTGGCACAGCGCAGCGCTTTGCACACAGACTCCATTGTCAGGCGGTGCACGTGCAGAAGGGCGCAGCACAGCGCGGCAGCCCCGGCCTCCATTGTGTGGCGGTGCAATTACAGCGAGGCTTGGGGCAGCGCAGCAGCTCCAGCCTGCATTGTGAGGCAGTGCAAGTGCAGCGGGGCATGGCACAGGGCAGCATCCCTGGCCTCCATTGTGAGGCGGTGCAAATACAGCACAGAACAGTGCTGCGCGGCAGGCCCGGCCTCCACTGTGAGGCGTTGCATGCGCAGCGGGGCGTGGCGCAGCACGGCTGGCTGGGCCTCCATTGTGAGGCGTTGCAAGTACAGCTGGGCGTAGCACATGGCAGCTGGCTCCGCTTCGATTGTGAGGCAATACTTATTCTAAGGGGTGCGGCACAGCGTGGCAGCCCCGGCCTGTATTGTGAGGCGCTGGAAGTGCAGGGGGGCGCAGCGCAGCATAGCGGCCCCGGCCTCCATTGTGAGGCGGTGCCAGTACAGCGTGGCGCAGTGCGGTGCGGTGCAGCGCGGCAGCCTTGGCCTCTATTGTGAGGTGGTTGAAGTGCAGCGGGCGAGGCGCAGCGCGGCGGCCCCGGACTCCATTGTCAGGCGCTGAAAGTAGAGAAGGGCGCGGCACAGCGCGGCACGCCCGGCCTTCATTATTAGGCGGTGCAAGTGCAGCGTGGCACAGCGCAGCGCTTTGCACACAGACTCCATTGTCAGGCGGTGCACGTGCAGAAGGGCGCAGCACAGCGCGGCAGCCCCGGCCTCCATTGTGTGGCGGTGCAATTACAGCGGGGCTTGGGGCAGCGCAGCAGCTCCAGCCTGCATTGTGAGGCAGTGCAAGTGCAGCGGGGCATGGCACAGGGCAGCATCCCTGGCCTCCATTGTGAGGCGGTGCAAATACAGCACAGAACAGTGCTGCGCGGCAGGCCCGGCCTCCACTGTGAGGCGTTGCATGCGCAGCGGGGCGTGGCGCAGCACGGCTGGCTGGGCCTCCATTGTGAGGCGTTGCAAGTACAGCTGGGCGTAGCACATGGCAGCTGGCTCCGCTTCGATTGTGAGGCAATACTTATTCTAAGGGGTGCGGCACAGCATGGCAGCCCCGGCCTGTATTGTGAGGCGCTGGAAGTGCAGGGGGGCGCAGCGCAGCATAGCGGCCCCGGCCTCCATTGTGAGGCGGTGCCAGTACAGCGTGGCGCAGTGCGGTGCGGTGCAGCGCGGCAGCCTTGGCCTCTATTGTGAGGTGGTTGAAGTGCAGCGGGCGAGGCGCAGCGCGGCGGCCCCGGACTCCATTGTCAGGCGCTGAAAGTAGAGAAGGGCGCGGCACAGCGCGGCACGCCCGGCCTTCATTATTAGGCGGTGCAAGTGCAGCGTGGCACAGAGCAGCGCTTTGCACACAGACTCCATTGTCAGGCGGTGCACGTGCAGAAGGGCGCAGCACAGCGCGGCAGCCCCGGCCTCCATTGTGTGGCGGTGCAATTACAGCGGGGCTTGGGGCAGCGCAACAGCTCCAGCCTGCATTGTGAGGCAGTGCAAGTGCAGCGGGGCATGGCACAGGGCAGCATCCCTGGCCTCCATTGTGAGGCGGTGCAAATACAGCACAGAACAGTGCTGCGCGGCAGGCCCGGCCTCCACTGTGAGGCGTTGCATGCGCAGCGGGGCGTGGCGCAGCACGGCTGGCTGGGCCTCCATTGTGAGGCGTTGCAAGTACAGCTGGGCGTAGCACATGGCAGCTGGCTCCGCTTCGATTGTGAGGCAATACTTATTCTAAGGGGTGCGGCACAGCGTGGCAGCCCCGGCCTGTATTGTGAGGCGCTGGAAGTGCAGGGGGGCGCAGCGCAGCATAGCGGCCCCGGCCTCCATTGTGAGGCGGTGCCAGTACAGCGTGGCGCAGTGCGGTGCGGTGCAGCGCGGCAGCCTTGGCCTCTATTGTGAGGTGGTTGAAGTGCAGCGGGCGAGGCGCAGCGCGGCGGCCCCGGACTCCATTGTCAGGCGCTGAAAGTAGAGAAGGGCGCGGCACAGCGCGGCACGCCCGGCCTTCATTATTAGGCGGTGCAAGTGCAGCGTGGCACAGCGCAGCGCTTTGCACACAGACTCCATTGTCAGGCGGTGCACGTGCAGAAGGGCGCAGCACAGCGCGGCAGCCCCGGCCTCCATTGTGTGGCGGTGCAATTACAGCGGGGCTTGGGGCAGCGCAGCAGCTCCAGCCTGCATTGTGAGGCAGTGCAAGTGCAGCGGGGCATGGCACAGGGCAGCATCCCTGGCCTCCATTGTGAGGCGGTGCAAATACAGCACAGAACAGTGCTGCGCGGCAGGCCCGGCCTCCACTGTGAGGCGTTGCATGCGCAGCGGGGCGTGGCGCAGCACGGCTGGCTGGGCCTCCATTGTGAGGCGTTGCAAGTACAGCTGGGCGTAGCACATGGCAGCTGGCTCCGCTTCGATTGTGAGGCAATACTTATTCTAAGGGGTGCGGCACAGCGTGGCAGCCCCGGCCTGTATTGTGAGGCGCTGGAAGTGCAGGGGGGCGCAGCGCAGCATAGCGGCCCCGGCCTCCATTGTGAGGCGGTGCCAGTACAGCGTGGCGCAGTGCGGTGCGGTGCAGCGCGGCAGCCTTGGCCTCTATTGTGAGGTGGTTGAAGTGCAGCGGGCGAGGCGCAGCGCGGCGGCCCCGGACTCCATTGTCAGGCGCTGAAAGTAGAGAAGGGCGCGGCACAGCGCGGCACGCCCGGCCTTCATTATTAGGCGGTGCAAGTGCAGCGTGGCACAGCGCAGCGCTTTGCACACAGACTCCATTGTCAGGCGGTGCACGTGCAGAAGGGCGCAGCACAGCGCGGCAGCCCCGGCCTCCATTGTGTGGCGGTGCAATTACAGCGGGGCTTGGGGCAGCGCAGCAGCTCCAGCCTGCATTGTGAGGCAGTGCAAGTGCAGCGGGGCATGGCACAGGGCAGCATCCCTGGCCTCCATTGTGAGGCGGTGCAAATACAGCACAGAACAGTGCTGCGCGGCAGGCCCGGCCTCCACTGTGAGGCGTTGCATGCGCAGCGGGGCGTGGCGCAGCACGGCTGGCTGGGCCTCCATTGTGAGGCGTTGCAAGTACAGCTGGGCGTAGCACATGGCAGCTGGCTCCGCTTCGATTGTGAGGCAATACTTATTCTAAGGGGTGCGGCACAGCGTGGCAGCCCCGGCCTGTATTGTGAGGCGCTGGAAGTGCAGGGGGGCGCAGCGCAGCATAGCGGCCCCGGCCTCCATTGTGAGGCGGTGCCAGTACAGCGTGGCGCAGTGCGGTGCGGTGCAGCGCGGCAGCCTTGGCCTCTATTGTGAGGTGGTTGAAGTGCAGCGGGCGAGGCGCAGCGCGGCGGCCCCGGACTCCATTGTCAGGCGCTGAAAGTAGAGAAGGGCGCGGCACAGCGCGGCACGCCCGGCCTTCATTATTAGGCGGTGCAAGTGCAGCGTGGCACAGCGCAGCGCTTTGCACACAGACTCCATTGTCAGGCGGTGCACGTGCAGAAGGGCGCAGCACAGCGCGGCAGCCCCGGCCTCCATTGTGTGGCGGTGCAATTACAGCGGGGCTTGGGGCAGCGCAGCAGCTCCAGCCTGCATTGTGAGGCAGTGCAAGTGCAGCGGGGCATGGCACAGGGCAGCATCCCTGGCCTCCATTGTGAGGCGGTGCAAATACAGCACAGAACAGTGCTGCGCGGCAGGCCCGGCCTCCACTGTGAGGCGTTGCATGCGCAGCGGGGCGTGGCGCAGCACGGCTGGCTGGGCCTCCATTGTGAGGCGTTGCAAGTACAGCTGGGCGTAGCACATGGCAGCTGGCTCCGCTTCGATTGTGAGGCAATACTTATTCTAAGGGGTGCGGCACAGCGTGGCAGCCCCGGCCTGTATTGTGAGGCGCTGGAAGTGCAGGGGGGCGCAGCGCAGCATAGCGGCCCCGGCCTCCATTGTGAGGCGGTGCCAGTACAGCGTGGCGCAGTGCGGTGCGGTGCAGCGCGGCAGCCTTGGCCTCTATTGTGAGGTGGTTGAAGTGCAGCGGGCGAGGCGCAGCGCGGCGGCCCCGGACTCCATTGTCAGGCGCTGAAAGTAGAGAGGGGCGCGGCACAGCGCGGCACGCCCGGCCTTCATTATTAGGCGGTGCAAGTGCAGCGTGGCACAGCGCAGCGCTTTGCACACAGACTCCATTGTCAGGCGGTGCACGTGCAGAAGGGCGCAGCACAGCGCGGCAGCCCCGGCCTCCATTGTGTGGCGGTGCAATTACAGCGGGGCTTGGGGCAGCGCAGCAGCTCCAGCCTGCATTGTGAGGCAGTGCAAGTGCAGCGGGGCATGGCACAGGGCAGCATCCCTGGCCTCCATTGTGAGGCGGTGCAAATACAGCACAGAACAGTGCTGCGCGGCAGGCCCGGCCTCCACTGTGAGGCGTTGCATGCGCAGCGGGGCGTGGCGCAGCACGGCTGGCTGGGCCTCCATTGTGAGGCGTTGCAAGTACAGCTGGGCGTAGCACATGGCAGCTGGCTCCGCTTCGATTGTGAGGCAATACTTATTCTAAGGGGTGCGGCACAGCGTGGCAGCCCCGGCCTGTATTGTGAGGCGCTGGAAGTGCAGGGGGGCGCAGCGCAGCATAGCGGCCCCGGCCTCCATTGTGAGGCGGTGCCAGTACAGCGTGGCGCAGTGCGGTGCGGTGCAGCGCGGCAGCCTTGGCCTCTATTGTGAGGTGGTTGAAGTGCAGCGGGCGAGGCGCAGCGCGGCGGCCCCGGACTCCATTGTCAGGCGCTGAAAGTAGAGAAGGGCGCGGCACAGCGCGGCACGCCCGGCCTTCATTATTAGGCGGTGCAAGTGCAGCGTGGCACAGCGCAGCGCTTTGCACACAGACTCCATTGTCAGGCGGTGCACGTGCAGAAGGGCGCAGCACAGCGCGGCAGCCCCGGCCTCCATTGTGTGGCGGTGCAATTACAGCGGGGCTTGGGGCAGCGCAGCAGCTCCAGCCTGCATTGTGAGGCAGTGCAAGTGCAGCGGGGCATGGCACAGGGCGGCATCCCTGGCCTCCATTGTGAGGCGGTGCAAATACAGCACAGAACAGTGCTGCGCGGCAGGCCCGGCCTCCACTGTGAGGCGTTGCATGCGCAGCGGGGCGTGGCGCAGCACGGCTGGCTGGGCCTCCATTGTGAGGCGTTGCAAGTACAGCTGGGCGTAGCACATGGCAGCTGGCTCCGCTTCGATTGTGAGGCAATACTTATTCTAAGGGGTGCGGCACAGCATGGCAGCCCCGGCCTGTATTGTGAGGCGCTGGAAGTGCAGGGGGGCGCAGCGCAGCATAGCGGCCCCGGCCTCCATTGTGAGGCGGTGCCAGTACAGCGTGGCGCAGTGCGGTGCGGTGCAGCGCGGCAGCCTTGGCCTCTATTGTGAGGTGGTTGAAGTGCAGCGGGCGAGGCGCAGCGCGGCGGCCCCGGACTCCATTGTCAGGCGCTGAAAGTAGAGAAGGGCGCGGCACAGCGCGGCACGCCCGGCCTTCATTATTAGGCGGTGCAAGTGCAGCGTGGCACAGCGCAGCGCTTTGCACACAGACTCCATTGTCAGGCGGTGCACGTGCAGAAGGGCGCAGCACAGCGCGGCAGCCCCGGCCTCCATTGTGTGGCGGTGCAATTACAGCGGGGCTTGGGGCAGCGCAGCAGCTCCAGCCTGCATTGTGAGGCAGTGCAAGTGCAGCGGGGCATGGCACAGGGCAGCATCCCTGGCCTCCATTGTGAGGCGGTGCAAATACAGCACAGAACAGTGCTGCGCGGCAGGCCCGGCCTCCACTGTGAGGCGTTGCATGCGCAGCGGGGCGTGGCGCAGCACGGCTGGCTGGGCCTCCATTGTGAGGCGTTGCAAGTACAGCTGGGCGTAGCACATGGCAGCTGGCTCCGCTTCGATTGTGAGGCAATACTTATTCTAAGGGGTGCGGCACAGCATGGCAGCCCCGGCCTGTATTGTGAGGCGCTGGAAGTGCAGGGGGGCGCAGCGCAGCATAGCGGCCCCGGCCTCCATTGTGAGGCGGTGCCAGTACAGCGTGGCGCAGTGCGGTGCGGTGCAGCGCGGCAGCCTTGGCCTCTATTGTGAGGTGGTTGAAGTGCAGCGGGCGAGGCGCAGCGCGGCGGCCCCGGACTCCATTGTCAGGCGCTGAAAGTAGAGAAGGGCGCGGCACAGCGCGGCACGCCCGGCCTTCATTATTAGGCGGTGCAAGTGCAGCGTGGCACAGCGCAGCGCTTTGCACACAGACTCCATTGTCAGGCGGTGCACGTGCAGAAGGGCGCAGCACAGCGCGGCAGCCCCGGCCTCCATTGTGTGGCGGTGCAATTACAGCGGGGCTTGGGGCAGCGCAGCAGCTCCAGCCTGCATTGTGAGGCAGTGCAAGTGCAGCGGGGCATGGCACAGGGCAGCATCCCTGGCCTCCATTGTGAGGCGGTGCAAATACAGCACAGAACAGTGCTGCGCGGCAGGCCCGGCCTCCACTGTGAGGCGTTGCATGCGCAGCGGGGCGTGGCGCAGCACGGCTGGCTGGGCCTCCATTGTGAGGCGTTGCAAGTACAGCTGGGCGTAGCACATGGCAGCTGGCTCCGCTTCGATTGTGAGGCAATACTTATTCTAAGGGGTGCGGCACAGCGTGGCAGCCCCGGCCTGTATTGTGAGGCGCTGGAAGTGCAGGGGGCGCAGCGCAGCATAGCGGCCCCGGCCTCCATTGTGAGGCGGTGCCAGTACAGCGTGGCGCAGTGCGGTGCGGTGCAGCGCGGCAGCCTTGGCCTCTATTGTGAGGTGGTTGAAGTGCAGCGGGCGAGGCGCAGCGCGGCGGCCCCGGACTCCATTGTCAGGCGCTGAAAGTAGAGAAGGGGCGCGGCACAGCGCGGCACGCCCGGCCTTCATTATTAGGCGGTGCAAGTGCAGCGTGGCACAGCGCAGCGCTTTGCACACAGACTCCATTGTCAGGCGGTGCACGTGCAGAAGGGCGCAGCACAGCGCGGCAGCCCCGGCCTCCATTGTGTGGCGGTGCAATTACAGCGGGGCTTGGGGCAGCGCAGCAGCTCCAGCCTGCATTGTGAGGCAGTGCAAGTGCAGCGGCGCCACGCAGCACAATGGCCTTCGCCTGCATTGTGAGGCAGTGCAAGTGCAGCGGGGCATGGCACAGGGCGGCATCCCTGGCCTCCATTGTGAGGCGGTGCAAATACAGCACAGAACAGTGCTGCGCGGCAGGCCCGGCCTCCACTGTGAGGCGTTGCATGCGCAGCGGGGCGTGGCGCAGCACGGCTGGCTGGGCCTCCATTGTGAGGCGTTGCAAGTACAGCTGGGCGTAGCACATGGCAGCTGGCTCCGCTTCGATTGTGAGGCAATATTATTCTAAGGGGTGCGGCACAGCATGGCAGCCCCGGCCTGTATTGTGAGGCGCTGGAAGTGCAGGGGGGCGCAGCGCAGCATAGCGGCCCCGGCCTCCATTGTGAGGCGGTGCCAGTACAGCGTGGCGCAGTGCGGTGCGGTGCAGCGCGGCAGCCTTGGCCTCTATTGTGAGGTGGTTGAAGTGCAGCGGGCGAGGCGCAGCGCGGCGGCCCCGGACTCCATTGTCAGGCGCTGAAAGTAGAGAGGGCGCGGCACAGCGCGGCACGCCCGGCCTTCATTATTAGGCGGTGCAAGTGCAGCGTGGCACAGCGCAGCGCTTTGCACACAGACTCCATTGTCAGGCGGTGCACGTGCAGAAGGGCGCAGCACAGCGCGGCAGCCCGGCCTCCATTGTGTGGCGGTGCAATTACAGCGGGGCTTGGGCAGCGCAGCAGCTCCAGCCTGCATTGTGAGGCAGTGAAGTGCAGCAGGGAGCCACGCAGCACAATGGCCTTCGCCTGCATTGTGAGGCAGTGCAAGTGCAGCGGGGCGTGGCACAGGGCAGCATCCCTGGCCTCCATTGTGAGGCGTGCAAATACAGCACAGAACAGTGCTGCGCGGCAGGCCCGGCCTCCACTGTGAGGCGTTGCATGCGCAGCGGGGCGTGGCGCAGCACGGCTGGCTGGGCCTCCATTGTGAGGCGTTGCAAGTAAGCTGGCGTAGCACATGGCAGCTGCTCCGCTTCGATTGTGAGGGCAATACTTATTTCTAGGGGTGCGGCACAGCATGGCAGCCCGGCCTGTATTGTGAGGCGCTGGAAGTGCAGGGGGGCGCAGCGCAGCATAGCGGCCCCGCCTCCATTGTGAGGCGGTGCCAGTACAGCGTGGCGCAGTGCGGTGCGGTGCAGCGCGGCAGCCTTGCCTCTATTGTGAGGTGGTTGAAGTGCAGCGGGCGAGGCGCAGCGCGGCGGCCCCGGACTCCATTGTCAGGCGCTGAAAGTAGAGAGGCGCGGACAGCGCGGCACGCCCGGCCTTCATTATTAGGCGGTGCAAGTGCAGCGGGGCACAGCGCAGCGCTTTGCACACAGACTCCATTGTCAGGCGGTGCACGTGCAGAAAGGGCGCAGCACAGCGCGGCAGCCCCGGCCTCCATTGTGTGGCGGTGCAATTACAGCGGGCTTGGGGAGCGCAGCAGCTCCAGCCTGCATTGTGAGGCAGTGCAAGTGCAGCGGGGCTT
>NW_026561546.1:0-40780 GCF_028858705.1 Grus americana
AGAGGTTTCAGGAAAGAAACACCATTCGGGGCTGGGAGGTTTCGCCTGGGTGCAGGGCCCGGACATTTGCTCTTTTTGAGGCTTGAATCTTGAAAATGTCTAGAGAGTCGCACTGTCGCATGTCGCAGTTTTTGGATGCCTAAAGGAGCCTGCAGCTCCAGGGTTAGTAGGGCTGTGAATGGGGCCGTGGTAGAGGTTTCAGGAAGAAACACCTTTCGCAGCTGGGACCTTTTGCCTGGGAGCAAGGCCCAGACGTTTGCAGTTTGGAGGGCTGAACTCGGGCTAAGGCCAGCGAGCCGCTCTGTCGTACGTCGGAGTTTTTCTATGACTAAAGTTCCCTACAGCTCCAGGGTTAGTAGGGCTGTGACTGGGGCCATGGTAGAGGTTTCAGGAGAGAAACACCATTCATGGCTGGCAGGTTTTGCCTAGGAGCAGAGCCCGATCGTTTTCAGTTTTGACGGGCGAAGGCAGGCAATGGATAGTGAGCCGCTCTATCGCACGTCGGACTTTTTCTATGACTAAAGTTCCGTACAGCTCCAGGGTTAGTAGGACTGTGACTGGGGCCATGGTAGAGGTTTCAGGAAAGAAACACCATTCGGGGCTGGGAGGTTTCGCCTGGGAGCATTACACAGATGTTTTCAATTCTGAAGCTTGAATCTCTAAAATGGCAGAGAGATGCTAAGTCTCATCTCGGAGTTTTTGGATGCCTAAAGAAGTGTGTAGCTCCAGGGTTAGCAGGGCTGTGAATGGGGCCATGGTAGAGGGTTCAGGAAATAAACACCTTTAGGGGCTGGGAGGTTTCGCCTGGGCGCAGGGCCCGGACATTTGCTCTTTTTGAGGCTGGAATCTTGAAAATGGCTAGAGATATGCTAAGTCTCATCTCGGAGTTTTTGGATGCCTAAAGGAGCCTGCAGCTCCAGGGTCAGTAGCGCTGTGACTGGGGCCATGGTAGAGGTTTCAGGAAAGACACAGCATTCGGAGCTGGGACCTTTTGCCTGGAAGCAGGGCCCAGACGTTTGCAGTTTGGAGGGCTGAACTCGGGCTAAGGCCAGCGAGCCGCTCTGTCGTACGTCGGAGTTTTTCTATGACTAAAGTTCCCTATAGCCCCAGGGTTAGTAGGACTGTGACTGGGGCCATGGTAGAGGTTTCAGGAAAGAAACACCATTCGGGGCTGGGAGGTTTCGCCTGGGAGCATTACACAGATGTTTTCAATTCTGAAACTTCAATCTCTAAAATGGCAGAGAGATGCTAAGTCTCATCTCGGAGTTTTTGGATGCCTAAAGAAGCGTGTAGCTCCAGGGTTAGCAGGGCTGTGAATGGGGCCATGGTAGAGGGTTCAGGAAATAAACACCTTTAGGGGCTGGGAGGTTTCGCCTGGGCGCAGGGCCCCGACGTTTGCAGTTTTGAGGCTGGAATCTCGAAAATGGCTAGAGATATGCTAAGTCTCATCTCGGAGTTTTTAGATGCCTAAAGGAGCCTGCAGCTCCAGGGTCAGTAGCGCTGTGAATGGGGCCATGGCAGAGGTTTCAGGAAAGAAACACCATTCGGGGCTGGGAGGTTTCGCCTGGGCGCAGGGCCCGGACATTTGCTGTTTTGAGGCTTGAATCTTGAAAATGTCTAGAGAGTCGCGCCGTCGCATGTCGCAGTTTTTGGATGCCTAAAGGAGGCTGTAGCTCCAGGGTTAGCAGGGCTGTGAATGGGGCGATGGTAGAGGTTTCAGGAAAGAAAAACCTTTCGCAGCTGGGACCTTTTGCCTGGGAGCAAGGCCCAGACGTTTGCAGTTTGGAGGGATGAACTCGGGCTAAGGCCAGCGAGCCGCTCTGTCGTACGTCGGAGTTTTTCTATGACTAAAGTTCCCTACAGCTCCAGGGTTAGTAGGACTGTGACTGGGGCCATGGTAGAGGTTTCAGGAAAGAAACACCATTCGGGGCTGGGAGGTTTCGCCTGGGTGCAGGGCCCGGACATTTGCTGTTTTGAGGCTTGAATCTTGAAAATGTCTAGAGAGTCGCACCGTCGCATGTCGCAGTTTTTGGATGCCTAAAGGAGCCTGTAGCTCCAGGGTTAGTAGGGCTGTGACTGGGGCCGTGGTAGAGGTTTCAGGAAAGAAACACCTTTCGCAGCTGGGACCTTTTGCCTGGGAGCAAGGCCCAGACGTTTGCAGTTTGGAGGGCTGAACTCGGGCTAAGGCCAGCGAGCCGCTCTGTCGTACGTCGGAGTTTTTCTATGACTAAAGTTCCCTATAGCCCCAGGGTTAGTAGGACTGTGACTGGGGCCATGGTAGAGGTTTCAGGAAAGAAACACCATTCGGGGCTGGGAGGTTTCGCCTGGGAGCATTACACAGATGTTTTCAATTCTGAAACTTCAATCTCTAAAATGGCAGAGAGATGCTAAGTCTCATCTCGGAGTTTTTGGATGCCTAAAGAAGCGTGTAGCTCCAGGGTTAGCAGGGCTGTGAATGGGGCCATGGTAGAGGGTTCAGGAAATAAACACCTTTAGGGGCTGGGAGGTTTCGCCTGGGCGCAGGGCCCCGACGTTTGCAGTTTTGAGGCTGGAATCTCGAAAATGGCTAGAGATATGCTAAGTCTCATCTCGGAGTTTTTAGATGCCTAAAGGAGCCTGCAGCTCCAGGGTCAGTAGCGCTGTGAATGGGGCCATGGCAGAGGTTTCAGGAAAGAAACACCATTCGGGGCTGGGAGGTTTCGCCTGGGCGCAGGGCCCGGACGTTTGCTGTTTTGAGGCTTGAATCTTGACAATGTCTAGAGAGTCGCGCCGTCGCATGTCGCAGTTTTTGGATGCCTAAAGGAGGCTGTAGCTCCAGGGTTAGCAGGGCTGTGAATGGGGCCATGGTAGAGGTTTCAGGAAAGAAAAACCTTTCGCAGCTGGGACCTTTTGCCTGGGAGCAAGGCCCAGACGTTTGCAGTTTGGAGGGCTGAACTCGGGCTAAGGCCAGCGAGCCGCTCTGTCGTACGTCGGAGTTTTTCTATGACTAAAGTTCCCTACAGCTCCAGGGTTAGTAGGACTGTGACTGGGGCCATGGTAGAGGTTTCAGGAAAGAAACACCATTCGGGGCTGGGAGGTTTCGCCTGGGAGCAGGGCCCGGACATTTGCTGTTTTGAGGCTTGAATCTTGAAAATGTCTAGAGAGTCGCACTGTCGCATGTCGCAGTTTTTGGATGCCTAAAGGAGGCTGTAGCTCCAGGGTTAGCAGGGCTGTGAATGGGGCCATGGTAGAGGTTTCAGGAAAGAAAAACCTTTCGCAGCTGGGACCTTTTGCCTGGGAGCAAGGCCCAGACGTTTGCAGTTTGGAGGGCTGAACTCGGGCTAAGGCCAGCGAGCCGCTCTGTCGTACGTCGGAGTTTTTCTATGACTAAAGTTCCCTACAGCTCCAGGGTTAGTAGGACTGTGACTGGGGCCATGGTAGAGGTTTCAGGAAAGAAACACCATTCGGGGCTGGGAGGTTTCGCCTGGGAGCATGACACAGATGTTTTCAATTCTGAAGCTTGAATCTCTAAAATGGCAGAGAGATGCTAAGTCTCATCTCGGAGTTTTTGGATGCCTAAAGAAGCGTGTAGCTCCAGGGTTAGCAGGGCTGTGAATGGGGCCATGGTAGAGGTTTCAGGAAATAAACACCTGTCGGGGCTGGGAGGTTTCGCCTGGGCGCAGGGCCCGGACGTTTGCTCTTTTGAGGCTGGAATCTTGAAAATGGCTAGAGAGATGCTAAGTCTCATCTCGGAGTTTTTGGATGCCTAAAGGAGCCTGCAGCTCCAGGGTTAGTAGCGCTGTGACTGGGGCCATGGTAGAGGTTTCAGGAAAGAAACACCATTCGGGGCTGGGAGGTTTTGCCTGGGAGCAGGGCCCAGATATTTGCAGTTTGGAGGGCGAACTCGGGCTAAGGCCAGCGAGCCGCTGTCGTACGTCGGAGTTTTTCTATGACTAAAGGAGCCTGCAGCTCCAGGGTTAGTAGGGCTGTGAATGGGGCCATGGTAGAGGGTTCAGGAAATAAACACCTTTAGGGGCTGGGAGGTTTCGCCTGGGCGCAGGGCCCCGACGTTTGCAGTTTTGAGGCTGGAATCTCGAAAATGGCTAGAGATATGCTAAGTCTCATCTCGGAGTTTTTAGATGCCTAAAGGAGCCTGCAGCTCCAGGGTCAGTAGCGCTGTGAATGGGGCCATGGCAGAGGTTTCAGGAAAGCAACACCATTCGGAGCTGGGAGGTTTCGCCTGGGCGCAGGGCCCGGACATTTGCTGTTTTGAGGCTTGAATCTGGAAAATGTCTAGAGAGTCGCACTGTCGCATGTCGCAGTTTTTGGATGCCTAAAGGAGCCTGTAGCTCCAGGGTTAGTAGGGCTGTGAATGGGGCCGTGGTAGAGGTTTCAGGAAAGACACGGCATTCGGAGCTGGGACCTTTTGCCTGGGAGCAGGGCCCAGACGTTTGCAGTTTGGAGGGCTGAACTCGGGCTAAGGCCAGCGAGCCGCTCTGTCGTACGTCGGAGTTTTTCTATGACTAAAGTTCCCTATAGCCCCAGGGTTAGTAGGACTGTGACTGGGGCCATGGTAGAGGTTTCAGGAAAGAAACACCATTCGGGGCTGGGAGGTTTCGCCTGGGAGCATTACACAGATGTTTTCAATTCTGAAACTTCAATCTCTAAAATGGCAGAGAGATGCTAAGTCTCATCTCGGAGTTTTTGGATGCCTAAAGAAGCGTGTAGCTCCAGGGTTAGCAGGGCTGTGAATGGGGCCATGGTAGAGGGTTCAGGAAATAAACACCTTTAGGGGCTGGGAGGTTTCGCCTGGGCGCAGGGCCCCGACGTTTGCAGTTTTGAGGCTGGAATCTCGAAAATGGCTAGAGAGATGCTAAGTCTCATCTCGGAGTTTTTAGATGCCTAAAGGAGCCTGCAGCTCCAGGGTCAGTAGCGCTGTGAATGGGGCCATGGCAGAGGTTTCAGGAAAGAAACACCATTCGGGGCTGGGAGGTTTCGCCTGGGTGCAGGGCCCAGACATTTGCTGTTTTGAGGCTTGAATCTTGACAATGTCTAGAGAGTCGCGCCGTCGCATGTCGCAGTTTTTGGATGCCTAAAGGAGGCTGTAGCTCCAGGGTTAGCAGGGCTGTGAATGGGGCCATGGTAGAGGTTTCAGGAAAGAAAAACCTTTCGCAGCTGGGACCTTTTGCCTGGGAGCAAGGCCCAGACGTTTGCAGTTTGGAGGGCTGAACTCGGGCTAAGGCCAGCGAGCCGCTCTGTCGTACGTCGGAGTTTTTCTATGACTAAAGTTCCCTACAGCTCCAGGGTTAGTAGGACTGTGACTGGGGCCATGGTAGAGGTTTCAGGAAAGAAACACCATTCGGGGCTGGGAGGTTTCGCCTGGGTGCAGGGCCCGGACATTTGCTGTTTTGAGGCTTGAATCTTGAAAATGTCTAGAGAGTCGCACTGTCGCATGTCGCAGTTTTTGGATGCCTAAAGGAGCCTGCAGCTCCAGGGTTAGCAGGGCTGTGAATGGGGCCGTGGTAGAGGTTTCAGGAAAGAAACACCTTTCGCAGCTGGGACCTTTTGCCTGGGAGCAAGGCCCAGACGTTTGCAGTTTGGAGGGCTGAACTCGGGCTAAGGCCAGCGAGCCGCTCTGTCGTACGTCGGAGTTTTTCTATGACTAAAGTTCCCTACAGCTCCATGGTTAGTAGGGCTGTGACTGGGGCAATGGTAGAGGTTTCAGGAGAGAAACACCATTCATGGCTGGCAGGTTTTGCCTAGGAGCAGAGCCCGATCGTTTTCAGTTTTGACGGGCGAAGGTAGGCAATGGATAGTGAGCCGCTCTATCGCACGTCGGACTTTTTCTATGACTAAAGTTCCGTACAGCTCCAGGGTTAGTAGGACTGTGACTGGGGCCATGGTAGAGGTTTCAGGAAAGAAACACCATTCGGGGCTGGGAGGTTTCGCCTGGGAGCATTACACAGATGTTTTCAATTCTGAAGCTTCAATCTCTAAAATGGCAGAGAGATGCTAAGTCTCATCTCGGAGTTTTTGGATGCCTAAAGAAGTGTGTAGCTCCAGGGTTAGCAGGGCTGTGAATGGGGCCATGGTAGAGGGTTCAGGAAATAAACACCTTTAGGGGCTGGGAGGTTTCGCCTGGGCGCAGGGCCCGGACATTTGCTCTTTTTGAGGCTGGAATCTTGAAAATGGCTAGAGATATGCTAAGTCTCATCTCGGCGTTTTTGGATGCCTAAAGGAGCCTGCAGCTCCAGGGTCAGTAGCGCTGTGACTCGGGCCATGGTAGAGGTTTCAGGAAAGACACAGCATTCGGAGCTGGGACCTTTTGCCTGGAAGCAGGGCCCAGACGTTTGCAGTTTGGAGGGCTGAACTCGGGCTAAGGCCAGCGAGCCGCTCTGTCGTACGTCGGAGTTTTTCTATGACTAAAGTTCCCTATAGCCCCAGGGTTAGCATGGCTGTGAATGGGGCCATGGTAGAGGTTTCAGGAAATAAACACCTTTAGGGGGCTGGGAGGTTTCGCCTGGGCGCAGGGCCCCGACGTTTGCAGTTTTGAGGCTGGATCTCGAAAATGGCTAGAGAGATGCTAAGTCTCATCTCGGAGTTTTTAGATGCCTAAAGGAGCCTGCAGCTCCAGGGTCAGTAGCGCTGTGAATGGGGCCATGGCAGAGGTTTCAGGAAAGCAACACCATTCGGAGCTGGGAGGTTTCGCCTGGGCGCAGGGCCCGGACATTTGCTGTTTTGAGGCTTGAATCTTGAAAATGTCTAGAGAGTCGCGCCGTCGCATGTCGCAGTTTTTGGATGCCTAAAGGAGGCTGTAGCTCCAGGGTTAGCAGGGCTGTGAATGGGGCCATGGTAGAGGTTTCAGGAAAGAAAAACCTTTCGCAGCTGGGACCTTTTGCCTGGGAGCAAGGCCCAGACGTTTGCAGTTTGGAGGGCTGAACTCGGGCTAAGGCCAGCGAGCCGCTCTGTCGTACGTCGGAGTTTTTCTATGACTAAAGTTCCCTACAGCTCCAGGGTTAGTAGGACTGTGACTGGGGCCATGGTAGAGGTTTCAGGAAAGAAACACCATTCGGGGCTGGGAGGTTTCGCCTGGGAGCATTACACAGATGTTTTCAATTCTGAAGCTTGAATCTCTAAAATGGCAGAGAGATGCTAAGTCTCATCTCGGAGTTTTTGGATGCCTAAAGAAGCGTGTAGCTCCAGGGTTAGTAGAGCTGTGAATGGGGCCATGGTAGAGGGTTCAGGAAATAAACACCTTTAGGGGCTGGGAGGTTTCGCCTGGGCGCAGGGCCCCGACGTTTGCAGTTTTGAGGCTGGAATCTCGAAAATGGCTAGAGAGATGCTAAGTCTCATCTCGGAGTTTTTAGATGCCTAAAGGAGCCTGCAGCTCCAGGGTCAGTAGCGCTGTGAATGGGGCCATGGCAGAGGTTTCAGGAAAGCAACACCATTCGGAGCTGGGAGGTTTCGCCTGGGCGCAGGGCCCGGACATTTGCTGTTTTGAGGCTTGAATCTCGAAAATGTCTAGAGAGTCGCACTGTCGCATGTCGCAGTTTTTGGATGCCTAAAGGAGGCTGCAGCTCCAGGGTTAGTAGGGCTGTGAATGGGGCCGTGGTAGAGGTTTCAGGAAGAAACACCTTTCGCAGCTGGGACCTTTTGCCTGGGAGCAAGGCCCAGACGTTTGCAGTTTGGAGGGCTGAACTCGGGCTAAGGCCAGCGAGCCGCTCTGTCGTACGTCGGAGTTTTTCTATGACTAAAGTTCCCTATAGCCCCAGGGTTAGTAGGACTGTGACTGGGGCCATGGTAGAGGTTTCAGGAAAGAAACACCATTCGGGGCTGGTAGGTTTCTCCTGGGAGCATTACACAGATGTTTTCAATTCTGAAGCTTGAATCTCTAAAATGGCAGAGAGATGCTAAGTCTCATCTCGGAGTTTTTGGATGCCTAAAGAAGCGTGTAGCTCCAGGGTTAGCAGGGCTGTGAATGGGGCCATGGTAGAGGGTTCAGGAAATAAACACCTTTAGAGGCTGGGAGGTTTCGCCTGGGCGCAGGGCCCCGACGTTTGCAGTTTTGAGGCTGGAATCTCGAAAATGGCTAGAGATATGCTAAGTCTCATCTCGGAGTTTTTAGATGCCTAAAGGAGCCTGCAGCTCCAGGGTCAGTAGCGCTGTGAATGGGGCCATGGCAGAGGTTTCAGGAAAGAAACACCATTCGGGGCTGGGAGGTTTCGCCTGGGCGCAGGGCCCGGACATTTGCTGTTTTGAGGCTTGAATCTTGAAAATGTCTAGAGAGTCGCGCCGTCGCATGTCGCAGTTTTTGGATGCCTAAAGGAGGCTGTAGCTCCAGGGTTAGCAGGGCTGTGAATGGGGCGATGGTAGAGGTTTCAGGAAAGAAAAACCTTTCGCAGCTGGGACCTTTTGCCTGGGAGCAAGGCCCAGACGTTTGCAGTTTGGAGGGCTGAACTCGGGCTAAGGCCAGCGAGCCGCTCTGTCGTACGTCGGAGTTTTTCTATGACTAAAGTTCCCTACAGCTCCAGGGTTAGTAGGACTGTGACTGGGGCCATGGTAGAGGTTTCAGGAAAGAAACACCATTCGGGGCTGGGAGGTTTCGCCTGGGTGCAGGGCCCGGACCTTTGCTGTTTTGAGGCTTGAATCTTGAAAATGTCTAGAGAGTCGCACTGTCGCATGTCGCAGTTTTTGGATGCCTAAAGGAGGCTGTAGCTCCAGGGTTAGCAGGGCTGTGAATGGGGCGATGGTAGAGGTTTCAGGAAAGAAAAACCTTTCGCAGCTGGGACCTTTTGCCTGGGAGCAAGGCCCAGACGTTTGCAGTTTGGAGGGCTGAACTCGGGCTAAGGCCAGCGAGCCGCTCTGTCGTACGTCGGAGTTTTTCTATGACTAAAGTTCCCTACAGCTCCAGGGTTAGTAGGACTGTGACTGGGGCCATGGTAGAGGTTTCAGGAAAGAAACACCATTCGGGGCTGGGAGGTTTCGCCTGGGTGCAGGGCCCGGACGTTTGCTGTTTTGAGGCTTGAATCTTGAAAATGTCTAGAGAGTCGCACTGTCGCATGTCGCAGTTTTTGGATGCCTAAAGGAGCCTGCAGCTCCAGGGTTAGTAGGGCTGTGAATGGGGCCGTGGTAGAGGTTTCAGGAAGAAACACCTTTCGCAGCTGGGACCTTTTGCCTGGGAGCAAGGCCCAGACGTTTGCAGTTTGGAGGGCTGAACTCGGGCTAAGGCCAGCGAGCCGCTCTGTCGTACGTCGGAGTTTTTCTATGACTAAAGTTCCCTACAGCTCCAGGGTTAGTAGGGCTGTGACTGGGGCAATGGTGGAGGTTTCAGGAGAGAAACACCATTCGGGGCTGGCAGGTTTTGCCTAGGAGCAGAGCCCGATCGTTTTCAGTTTTGACGGGCGAAGGCAGGCAATGGATAGTGAGCCGCTCTATCGCACGTCGGACTTTTTCTATGACTAAAGTTCCGTACAGCTCCAGGGTTAGTAGGACTGTGACTGGGGCCATGGTAGAGGTTTCAGGAAAGAAACACCATTCGGGGCTGGGAGGTTTCGCCTGGGAGCATTACACAGATGTTTTCAATTCTGAAGCTTGAATCTCTAAAATGGCAGAGAGATGCTAAGTCTCATCTCGGAGTTTTTGGATGCCTAAAGAAGCGTGTAGCTCCAGGGTTAGCAGGGCTGTGAATGGGGCCATGGTAGAGGGTTCAGGAAATAAACACCTTTAGGGGCTGGGAGGTTTCGCCTGGGCGCAGGGCCCGGACATTTGCTCTTTTTGAGGCTGGAATCTTGAAAATGGCTAGAGATATGCTAAGTCTCATCTCGGAGTTTTTGGATGCCTAAAGGAGCCTGCAGCTCCAGGGTCAGTAGCGCTGTGACTCGGGCCATGGTAGAGGTTTCAGGAAAGACACGGCATTCGGAGCTGGGACCTTTTGCCTGGAAGCAGGGCCCAGATATTTGCAGTTTGGAGGGCTGAACTCGGGCTAAGGCCAGCGAGCCGCTCTGTCGTACGTCGGAGTTTTTCTATGACTAAAGTTCCCTATAGCCCCAGGGTTAGCATGGCTGTGAATGGGGCCATGGTAGAGGGTTCAGGAAATAAACACCTTTAGGGGCTGGGAGGTTTCGCCTGGGCGCAGGGCCCCGACGTTTACAGTTTTGAGGCTGGAATCTCGAAAATGGCTAGAGATATGCTAAGTCTCATCTCCGAGTTTTTAGATGCCTAAAGGAGCCTGCAGCTCCAGGGTCAGTAGCGCTGTGAATGGGGCCATGGCAGAGGTTTCAGGAAAGAAACACCATTCGGGGCTGGGAGGTTTCGCCTGGGTGCAGGGCCCGGACATTTGCTCTTTTGAGGCTTGAATCTGGAAAATGTCTAGAGAGTCGCACTGTCGCATGTCGCAGTTTTTGGATGCCTAAAGGAGCCTGCAGCTCCAGGGTTAGTAGGGCTGTGAATGGGGCCGTGGTAGAGGTTTCAGGAAAGACACGGCATTCGGAGCTGGGACCTTTTGCCTGGGAGCAGGGCCCAGATATTTGCAGTTTGGAGGGCTGAACTCGGGCTAAGGCCAGCGAGCCGCTCTGTCGTACGTCGGAGTTTTTCTATGACTAAAGTTCCCTATAGCCCCAGGGTTAGTAGGACTGTGACTGGGGCCATGGTAGAGGTTTCAGGAAAGAAACACCATTCGGGGCTGGTAGGTTTCGCCTGGGAGCATTACACAGATGTTTTCAATTCTGAAACTTCAATCTCTAAAATGGCAGAGAGATGCTAAGTCTCATCTCGGAGTTTTTGGATGCCTAAAGAAGCGTGTAGCTCCAGGGTTAGCAGGGCTGTGAATGGGGCCATGGTAGAGGGTTCAGGAAATAAACACCTTTAGGGGCTGGGAGGTTTCGCCTGGGCGCAGGGCCCCGACGTTTGCAGTTTTGAGGCTGGAATCTCGAAAATGGCTAGAGATATGCTAAGTCTCATCTCGGAGTTTTTAGATGCCTAAAGGAGCCTGCAGCTCCAGGGTCAGTAGCGCTGTGAATGGGGCCATGGCAGAGGTTTCAGGAAAGAAACACCATTCGGGGCTGGGAGGTTTCGCCTGGGCGCAGGGCCCGGACATTTGCTGTTTTGAGGCTTGAATCTTGAAAATGTCTAGAGAGTCGCGCCGTCGCATGTCGCAGTTTTTGGATGCCTAAAGGAGGCTGTAGCTCCAGGGTTAGCAGGGCTGTGAATGGGGCCATGGTAGAGGTTTCAGGAAAGAAAAACCTTTCGCAGCTGGGACCTTTTGCCTGGGAGCAAGGCCCAGACGTTTGCAGTTTGGAGGGCTGAACTCGGGCTAAGGCCAGCGAGCCGCTCTGTCGTACGTCGGAGTTTTTCTATGACTAAAGTTCCCTACAGCTCCAGGGTTAGTAGGACTGTGACTGGGGCCATGGTAGAGGTTTCAGGAAAGAAACACCATTCGGGGCTGGGAGGTTTCGCCTGGGTGCAGGGCCCGGACATTTGCTGTTTTGAGGCTTGAATCTTGAAAATGTCTAGAGAGTCGCACTGTCGCATGTCGCAGTTTTTGGATGCCTAAAGGAGGCTGTAGCTCCAGGGTTAGCAGGGCTGTGAATGGGGCGATGGTAGAGGTTTCAGGAAAGAAAAACCTTTCGCAGCTGGGACCTTTTGCCTGGGAGCAGGGCCCAGACGTTTGCAGTTTGGAGGGCTGAACTCGGGCTAAGGCCAGCGAGCCGCTCTGTCGTACGTCGGAGTTTTTCTATGACTAAAGTTCCCTACAGCTCCAGGGTTAGTAGGACTGTGACTGGGGCCATGGTAGAGGTTTCAGGAAAGAAACACCATTCGGGGCTGGGAGGTTTCGCCTGGGTGCAGGGCCCGGACGTTTGCTGTTTTGAGGCTTGAATCTTGAAAATGTCTAGAGAGTCGCACTGTCGCATGTCGCAGTTTTTGGATGCCTAAAGGAGCCTGCAGCTCCAGGGTTAGTAGGGCTGTGAATGGGGCCGTGGTAGAGGTTTCAGGAAGAAACACCTTTCGCAGCTGGGACCTTTTGCCTGGGAGCAAGGCCCAGACGTTTGCAGTTTGGAGGGCTGAACTCGGGCTAAGGCCAGCGAGCCGCTCTGTCGTACGTCGGAGTTTTTCTATGACTAAAGTTCCCTACAGCTCCAGGGTTAGTAGGGCTGTGACTGGGGCAATGGTAGAGGTTTCAGGAGAGAAACACCATTCATGGCTGGCAGGTTTTGCCTAGGAGCAGAGCCCGATCGTTTTCAGTTTTGACGGGCGAAGGCAGGCAATGGATAGTGAGCCGCTCTATCGCACGTCGGACTTTTTCTATGACTAAAGTTCCGTACAGCTCCAGGGTTAGTAGGACTGTGACTGGGGCCATGGTAGAGGTTTCAGGAAAGAAACACCATTCGGGGCTGGGAGGTTTCGCCTGGGAGCATTACACAGATGTTTTCAATTCTGAAGCTTCAATCTCTAAAATGGCAGAGAGATGCTAAGTCTCATCTCGGAGTTTTTGGATGCCTAAAGAAGCGTGTAGCTCCAGGGTTAGCAGGGCTGTGAATGGGGCCATGGTAGAGGGTTCAGGAAATAAACACCTTTAGGGGCTGGGAGGTTTCGCCTGGGCGCAGGGCCCGGACATTTGCTCTTTTTGAGGCTGGAATCTTGAAAATGGCTAGAGATATGCTAAGTCTCATCTCGGAGTTTTTGGATGCCTAAAGGAGCCTGCAGCTCCAGGGTCAGTAGCGCTGTGACTCGGGCCATGGTAGAGGTTTCAGGAAAGACACGGCATTCGGAGCTGGGACCTTTTGCCTGGAAGCAGGGCCCAGATATTTGCAGTTTGGAGGGCTGAACTCGGGCTAAGGCCAGCGAGCCGCTCTGTCGTACGTCGGAGTTTTTCTATGACTAAAGTTCCCTATAGCCCCAGGGTTAGCATGGCTGTGAATGGGGCCATGGTAGAGGGTTCAGGAAATAAACACCTTTAGGGGCTGGGAGGTTTCGCCTGGGCGCAGGGCCCCGACGTTTGCAGTTTTGAGGCTGGAATCTCGAAAATGGCTAGAGAGATGCTAAGTCTCATCTCGGAGTTTTTAGATGCCTAAAGGAGCCTGCAGCTCCAGGGTCAGTAGCGCTGTGAATGGGGCCATGGCAGAGGTTTCAGGAAAGCAACACCATTCGGAGCTGGGAGGTTTCGCCTGGGCGCAGGGCCCGGACATTTGCTGTTTTGAGGCTTGAATCTTGAAAATGTCTAGAGAGTCGCGCCGTCGCATGTCGCAGTTTTTGGATGCC
Source organism: Grus americana (assembly GCF_028858705.1). Lineage (NCBI taxonomy): Eukaryota > Metazoa > Chordata > Aves > Gruiformes > Gruidae > Grus > Grus americana. The sequence continues at coordinate 13,237 of NW_026561546.1, forward strand.
TAAAGGAGGCTGTAGCTCCAGGGTTAGCAGGGCTGTGAATGGGGCGATGGTAGAGGTTTCAGGAAAGAAAAACCTTTCGCAGCTGGGACCTTTTGCCTGGGAGCAAGGCCCAGACGTTTGCAGTTTGGAGGGCTGAACTCGGGCTAAGGCCAGCGAGCCGCTCTGTCGTACGTCGGAGTTTTTCTATGACTAAAGTTCCCTACAGCTCCAGGGTTAGTAGGACTGTGACTGGGGCCATGGTAGAGGTTTCAGGAAAGAAACACCATTCGGGGCTGGGAGGTTTCGCCTGGGAGCATTACACAGATGTTTACAATTCTGAAGCTTGAATCTCTAAAATGGCAGAGAGATGCTAAGTCTCATCTCGGAGTTTTTGGATGCCTAAAGAAGCGTGTAGCTCCAGGGTTAGTAGAGCTGTGAATGGGGCCATGGTAGAGGGTTCAGGAAATAAACACCTTTAGGGGCTGGGAGGTTTCGCCTGGGCGCAGGGCCCCGACGTTTGCAGTTTTGAGGCTGGAATCTCGAAAATGGCTAGAGAGATGCTAAGTCTCATCTCGGAGTTTTTGGATGCCTAAAGGAGCCTGCAGCTCCAGGGTCAGTAGCGCTGTGAATGGGGCCATGGCAGAGGTTTCAGGAAAGCAACACCATTCGGAGCTGGGAGGTTTCGCCTGGGCGCAGGGCCCGGACATTTGCTGTTTTGAGGCTTGAATCTCGAAAATGTCTAGAGAGTCGCACCGTTGCATGTCGCAGTTTTTGGATGCCTAAAGGAGGCTGTAGCTCCAGGGTTAGTAGGGCTGTGAATGGGGCCATGGTAGAGGTTTCAGGAAAGAAAAACCTTTCGCAGCTGGGACCTTTTGCCTGGGAGCAAGGCCCAGACGTTTGCAGTTTGGAGGGCTGAACTCAGGCTAAGGCCAGCGAGCCGCTCTGTCGTACGTCGGAGTTTTTCTATGACTAAAGATCCCTATAGCCCCAGGGTTAGTAGGACTGTGACTGGGGCCATGGTAGAGGTTTCAGGAAAGAAACACCATTCGGGGCTGGGAGGTTTCGCCTGGGAGCATTACACAGATGTTTTCAATTCTGAAGCTTCAATCTCTAAAATGGCAGAGAGATGCTAAGTCTCATCTCGGAGTTTTTGGATGCCTAAAGAAGCGTGTAGCTCCAGGGTTAGTAGAGCTGTGAATGGGGCCATGGTAGAGGGTTCAGGAAATAAACACCTTTAGGGGCTGGGAGGTTTCGCCTGGGCGCAGGGCCCCGACGTTTGCAGTTTTGAGACTGGAATCTCGAAAATGGCTAGAGATATGCTAAGTCTCATCTCCAAGTTTTTAGATGCCTAAAGGAGCCTGCAGCTCCAGGGTCAGTAGCGCTGTGAATGGGGCCATGGCAGAGGTTTCAGGAAAGCAACACCATTCGGAGCTGGGAGGTTTCGCCTGGGCGCAGGGCCCGGACATTTGCTGTTTTGAGGCTTGAATCTCGAAAATGTCTAGAGAGTCGCACCGTTGCATGTCGCAGTTTTTGGATGCCTAAAGGAGGCTGTAGCTCCAGGGTTAGCAGGGCTGTGAATGGGGCGATGGTAGAGGTTTCAGGAAAGAAAAACCTTTCGCAGCTGGGACCTTTTGCCTGGGAGCAGGGCCCAGACGTTTGCAGTTTGGAGGGCTGAACTCGGGCTAAGGCCAGCGAGCCGCTCTGTCGTACGTCGGAGTTTTTCTATGACTAAAGTTCCCTACAGCTCCAGGGTTAGTAGGACTGTGACTGGGGCCATGGTAGAGGTTTCAGGAAAGAAACACCATTCGGGGCTGGGAGGTTTCGCCTGGGTGCAGGGCCCGGACCTTTGCTGTTTTGAGGCTTGAATCTTGAAAATGTCTAGAGAGTCGCACTGTCGCATGTCGCAGTTTTTGGATGCCTAAAGGAGGCTGTAGCTCCAGGGTTAGCAGGGCTGTGAATGGGGTGATGGTAGAGGTTTCAGGAAAGAAAAACCTTTCGCAGCTGGGACCTTTTGCCTGGGAGCAAGGCCCAGACGTTTGCAGTTTGGAGGGCTGAACTCGGGCTAAGGCCAGCGAGCCGCTCTGTCGTACGTCGGAGTTTTTCTATGACTAAAGTTCCCTACAGCTCCAGGGTTAGTAGGACTGTGACTGGGGCCATGGTAGAGGTTTCAGGAAAGAAACACCATTCGGGGCTGGGAGGTTTCGCCTGGGTGCAGGGCCCGGACGTTTGCTGTTTTGAGGCTTGAATCTTGAAAATGTCTAGAGAGTCGCACTGTCGCATGTCGCAGTTTTTGGATGCCTAAAGGAGCCTGCAGCTCCAGGGTTAGTAGGGCTGTGAATGGGGCCGTGGTAGAGGTTTCAGGAAGAAACACCTTTCGCAGCTGGGACCTTTTGCCTGGGAGCAAGGCCCAGACGTTTGCAGTTTGGAGGGCTGAACTCGGGCTAAGGCCAGCGAGCCGCTCTGTCGTACGTCGGAGTTTTTCTATGACTAAAGTTCCCTACAGCTCCAGGGTTAGTAGGGCTGTGACTGGGGCAATGGTAGAGGTTTCAGGAGAGAAACACCATTCATGGCTGGCAGGTTTTGCCTAGGAGCAGAGCCCGATCGTTTTCAGTTTTGACGGGCGAAGGCAGGCAATGGATAGTGAGCCGCTCTATCGCACGTCGGACTTTTTCTATGACTAAAGTTCCGTACAGCTCCAGGGTTAGTAGGACTGTGACTGGGGCCATGGTAGAGGTTTCAGGAAAGAAACACCATTTGGGGCTGGGAGGTTTCGCCTGGGAGCATTACACAGATGTTTTCAATTCTGAAGCTTGAATCTCTAAAATGGCAGAGAGATGCTAAGTCTCATCTCGGAGTTTTTGGATGCCTAAAGAAGCGTGTAGCTCCAGGGTTAGCAGGGCTGTGAATGGGGCCATGGTAGAGGGTTCAGGAAATAAACACCTTTAGAGGCTGGGAGGTTTCGCCTGGGCGCAGGGCCCGGACATTTGCTCTTTTTGAGGCTGGAATCTTGAAAATGGCTAGAGATATGCTAAGTCTCATCTCGGAGTTTTTGGATGCCTAAAGGAGCCTGCAGCTCCAGGGTCAGTAGCGCTGTGACTCGGGCCATGGTAGAGGTTTCAGGAAAGACACGGCATTCGGAGCTGGGACCTTTTGCCTGGAAGCAGGGCCCAGATATTTGCAGTTTGGAGGGCTGAACTCGGGCTAAGGCCAGCGAGCCGCTCTGTCGTACGTCGGAGTTTTTCTATGACTAAAGTTCCCTATAGCCCCAGGGTTAGCATGGCTGTGAATGGGGCCATGGTAGAGGGTTCAGGAAATAAACACCTTTAGGGGCTGGGAGGTTTCGCCTGGGCGCAGGGCCCCGACGTTTGCAGTTTTGAGGCTGGAATCTCGAAAATGGCTAGAGATATGCTAAGTCTCATCTCGGAGTTTTTAGATGCCTAAAGGAGCCTGCAGCTCCAGGGTCAGTAGCGCTGTGAATGGGGCCATGGCAGAGGTTTCAGGAAAGCAACACCATTCGGAGCTGGGAGGTTTCGCCTGGGCGCAGGGCCCGGACATTTGCTGTTTTGAGGCTTGAATCTTGAAAATGTCTAGAGAGTCGCGCCGTCGCATGTCGCAGTTTTTGGATGCCTAAAGGAGGCTGTAGCTCCAGGGTTAGCAGGGCTGTGAATGGGGCGATGGTAGAGGTTTCAGGAAAGAAAAACCTTTCGCAGCTGGGACCTTTTGCCTGGGAGCAAGGCCCAGACGTTTGCAGTTTGGAGGGCTGAACTCGGGCTGAGGCCAGTGAGCCGCTCTGTCGTACGTCGGAGTTTTTCTATGACTAAAGTTCCCTACAGCTCCAGGGTTAGTAGGACTGTGACTGGGGCCATGGTAGAGGTTTCAGGAAAGAAACACCATTCGGGGCTGGGAGGTTTCGCCTGGGTGCAGGGCCCGGACATTTGCTGTTTTGAGGCTTGAATCTTGAAAATGTCTAGAGAGTCGCACTGTCGCATGTCGCAGTTTTTGGATGCCTAAAGGAGCCTGCAGCTCCAGGGTTAGTAGGGCTGTGAATGGGGCCGTGGTAGAGGTTTCAGGAAGAAACACCTTTCGCAGCTGGGACCTTTTGCCTGGGAGCAAGGCCCAGACGTTTGCAGTTTGGAGGGCTGAACTCGGGCTAAGGCCAGCGAGCCGCTCTGTCGTACGTCGGAGTTTTTCTATGACTAAAGTTCCCTACAGCTCCAGGGTTAGTAGGGCTGTGACTGGGGCAATGGTGGAGGTTTCAGGAGAGAAACACCATTCGGGGCTGGCAGGTTTTGCCTAGGAGCAGAGCCCGATCGTTTTCAGTTTTGACGGGCGAAGGTAGGCAATGGATAGTGAGCCGCTCTATCGCACGTCGGACTTTTTCTATGACTAAAGTTCCGTACAGCTCCAGGGTTAGTAGGACTGTGACTGGGGCCATGGTAGAGGTTTCAGGAAAGAAACACCATTCGGGGCTGGGAGGTTTCGCCTGGGAGCATTACACAGATGTTTTCAATTCTGAAGCTTGAATCTCTAAAATGGCAGAGAGATGCTAAGTCTCATCTCGGAGTTTTTGGATGCCTAAAGAAGTGTGTAGCTCCAGGGTTAGCAGGGCTGTGAATGGGGCCATGGTAGAGGGTTCAGGAAATAAACACCTTTAGGGGCTGGGAGGTTTCGCCTGGGCGCAGGGCCCGGACATTTGCTCTTTTTGAGGCTGGAATCTTGAAAATGGCTAGAGATATGCTAAGTCTCATCTCGGCGTTTTTGGATGCCTAAAGGAGCCTGCAGCTCCAGGGTCAGTAGCGCTGTGACTCGGGCCATGGTAGAGGTTTCAGGAAAGACACAGCATTCGGAGCTGGGACCTTTTGCCTGGAAGCAGGGCCCAGATATTTGCAGTTTGGAGGGCTGAACTCGGGCTAAGGCCAGCGAGCCGCTCTGTCGTACGTCGGAGTTTTTCTATGACTAAAGTTCCCTATAGCCCCAGGGTTAGCATGGCTGTGAATGGGGCCATGGTAGAGGTTTCAGGAAAGAAACACCATTCGGGGCTGGGAGGTTTCGCCTGGGAGCATTACACAGATGTTTTCAATTCTGAAACTTCAATCTCTAAAATGGCAGAGAGATGCTAAGTCTCATCTTGGAGTTTTTGGATGCCTAAAGAAGCGTGTAGCTCCAGGGTTAGCAGGGCTGTGAATGGGGCCATGGTAGAGGGTTCAGGAAATAAACACCTTTAGGGGCTGGGAGGTTTCGCCTGGGCGCAGGGCCCCGACGTTTGCAGTTTTGAGGCTGGAATCTCGAAAATGGCTAGAGAGATGCTAAGTCTCATCTCGGAGTTTTTAGATGCCTAAAGGAGCCTGCAGCTCCAGGGTCAGTAGCGCTGTGAATGGGGCCATGGCAGAGGTTTCAGGAAAGCAACACCATTCGGGGCTGGGAGGTTTCGCCTGGGCGCAGGGCCCGGACATTTGCTGTTTTGAGGCTTGAATCTTGAAAATGTCTAGAGAGGCGCGCCGTCGCATGTCGCAGTTTTTGGATGCCTAAAGGAGCCTGTAGCTCCAGGGTTAGCAGGGCTGTGAATGGGGCGATGGTAGAGGTTTCAGGAAAGAAAAACCTTTCGCAGCTGGGACCTTTTGCCTGGGAGCAAGGCCCAGACGTTTGCAGTTTGGAGGGCTGAACTCGGGCTAAGGCCAGCGAGCCGCTCTGTCGTACGTCGGAGTTTTTCTATGACTAAAGTTCCCTACAGCTCCAGGGTTAGTAGGACTGTGACTGGGGCCATGGTAGAGGTTTCAGGAAAGAAACACCATTCGGGGCTGGGAGGTTTCGCCTGGGTGCAGGGCCCGGACCTTTGCTGTTTTGAGGCTTGAATCTCTAAAATGTCTAGAGAGTCGCACTGTCGCATGTCGCAGTTTTTGGATGCCTAAAGGAGCCTGTAGCTCCAGGGTTAGTAGGGCTGTGAATGGGGCCGTGGTAGAGGTTTCAGGAAGAAACACCTTTCGCAGCTGGGACCTTTTGCCTGGGAGCAAGGCCCAGACGTTTGCAGTTTGGAGGGCTGAACTCGGGCTGAGGCCAGTGAGCCGCTCTGTCGTACGTCGGAGTTTTTCTATGACTAAAGTTCCCTACAGCTCCAGGGTTAGTAGGACTGTGACTGGGGCCATGGTAGAGGTTTCAGGAAAGAAACACCATTCGGGGCTGGGAGGTTTCGCCTGGGTGCAGGGCCCGGACATTTGCTGTTTTGAGGCTTGAATCTTGAAAATGTCTAGAGAGTCGCACTGTCGCATGTCGCAGTTTTTGGATGCCTAAAGGAGCCTGCAGCTCCAGGGTTAGTAGGGCTGTGAATGGGGCCGTGGTAGAGGTTTCAGGAAGAAACACCTTTCGCAGCTGGGACCTTTTGCCTGGGAGCAAGGCCCAGACGTTTGCAGTTTGGAGGGCTGAACTCGGGCTAAGGCCAGCGAGCCGCTCTGTCGTACGTCGGAGTTTTTCTATGACTAAAGTTCCCTACAGCTCCATGGTTAGTAGGGCTGTGACTGGGGCAATGGTAGAGGTTTCAGGAGAGAAACACCATTCATGGCTGGCAGGTTTTGCCTAGGAGCAGAGCCCGATCGTTTTCAGTTTTGACGGGCGAAGGTAGGCAATGGATAGTGAGCCGCTCTATCGCACGTCGGACTTTTTCTATGACTAAAGTTCCGTACAGCTCCAGGGTTAGTAGGACTGTGACTGGGGCCATGGTAGAGGTTTCAGGAAAGAAACACCATTCGGGGCTGGGAGGTTTCGCCTGGGAGCATTACACAGATGTTTTCAATTCTGAAGCTTGAATCTCTAAAATGGCAGAGAGATGCTAAGTCTCATCTCGGAGTTTTTGGATGCCTAAAGAAGTGTGTAGCTCCAGGGTTAGCAGGGCTGTGAATGGGGCCATGGTAGAGGGTTCAGGAAATAAACACCTTTAGGGGCTGGGAGGTTTCGCCTGGGCGCAGGGCCCGGACATTTGCTCTTTTTGAGGCTGGAATCTTGAAAATGGCTAGAGATATGCTAAGTCTCATCTCGGCGTTTTTGGATGCCTAAAGGAGCCTGCAGCTCCAGGGTCAGTAGCGCTGTGAATGGGGCCATGGTAGAGGTTTCAGGAAAGACACAGCATTCGGAGCTGGGACCTTTTGCCTGGAAGCAGGGCCCAGATATTTGCAGTTTGGAGGGCTGAACTCGGGCTAAGGCCAGCGAGCCGCTCTGTCGTACGTCGGAGTTTTTCTATGACTAAAGTTCCCTATAGCCCCAGGGTTAGCATGGCTGTGAATGGGGCCATGGTAGAGGTTTCAGGAAAGAAACACCATTCGGGGCTGGGAGGTTTCGCCTGGGAGCATTACACAGATGTTTTCAATTCTGAAACTTCAATCTCTAAAATGGCAGAGAGATGCTAAGTCTCATCTTGGAGTTTTTGGATGCCTAAAGAAGCGTGTAGCTCCAGGGTTAGCAGGGCTGTGAATGGGGCCATGGTAGAGGGTTCAGGAAATAAACACCTTTAGGGGCTGGGAGGTTTCGCCTGGGCGCAGGGCCCCGACGTTTGCAGTTTTGAGGCTGGAATCTCGAAAATGGCTAGAGATATGCTAAGTCTCATCTCGGAGTTTTTAGATGCCTAAAGGAGCCTGCAGCTCCAGGGTCAGTAGCGCTGTGAATGGGGCCATGACAGAGGTTTCAGGAAAGCAACACCATTCGGGGCTGGGAGGTTTCGCCTGGGCGCAGGGCCCGGACATTTGCTGTTTTGAGGCTTGAATCTTGAAAATGTCTAGAGAGGCGCGCCGTCGCATGTCGCAGTTTTTGGATGCCTAAAGGAGGCTGTAGCTCCAGGGTTAGCAGGGCTGTGAATGGGGCGATGGTAGAGGTTTCAGGAAAGAAAAACCTTTCGCAGCTGGGACCTTTTGCCTGGGAGCAAGGCCCAGACGTTTGCAGTTTGGAGGGCTGAACTCGGGCTAAGGCCAGCGAGCCGCTCTGTCGTACGTCGGAGTTTTTCTATGACTAAAGTTCCCTACAGCTCCAGGGTTAGTAGGACTGTGACTGGGGCCATGGTAGAGGTTTCAGGAAAGAAACACCATTCGGGGCTGGGAGGTTTCGCCTGGGTGCAGGGCCCGGACCTTTGCTGTTTTGAGGCTTGAATCTGGAAAATGTCTAGAGAGTCGCACTGTCGCATGTCGCAGTTTTTGGATGCCTAAAGGAGCCTGCAGCTCCAGGGTTAGTAGGGCTGTGAATGGGGCCGTGGTAGAGGTTTCAGGAAGAAACACCTTTCGCAGCTGGGACCTTTTGCCTGGGAGCAAGGCCCAGACGTTTGCAGTTTGGAGGGCTGAACTCGGGCTAAGGCCAGCGAGCCGCTCTGTCGTACGTCGGAGTTTTTCTATGACTAAAGTTCCCTATAGCCCCAGGGTTAGTAGGACTGTGACTGGGGCCATGGTAGAGGTTTCAGGAAAGAAACACCATTCGGGGCTGGTAGGTTTCTCCTGGGAGCATTACACAGATGTTTTCAATTCTGAAACTTCAATCTCTAAAATGGCAGAGAGATGCTAAGTCTCATCTCGGAGTTTTTGGATGCCTAAAGAAGCGTGTAGCTCCAGGGTTAGCAGGGCTGTGAATGGGGCCATGGTAGAGGGTTCAGGAAATAAACACCTTTAGGGGCTGGGAGGTTTCGCCTGGGCGCAGGGCCCCGACGTTTGCAGTTTTGAGGCTGGAATCTCGAAAATGGCTAGAGATATGCTAAGTCTCATCTCGGAGTTTTTAGATGCCTAAAGGAGCCTGCAGCTCCAGGGTCAGTAGCGCTGTGAATGGGGCCATGGCAGAGGTTTCAGGAAAGAAACACCATTCGGGGCTGGGAGGTTTCGCCTGGGCGCAGGGCCCGGACATTTGCTGTTTTGAGGCTTGAATCTTGAAAATGTCTAGAGAGTCGCGCCGTCGCATGTCGCAGTTTTTGGATGCCTAAAGGAGGCTGTAGCTCCAGGGTTAGCAGGGCTGTGAATGGGGCGATGGTAGAGGTTTCAGGAAAGAAAAACCTTTCGCAGCTGGGACCTTTTGCCTGGGAGCAAGGCCCAGACGTTTGCAGTTTGGAGGGCTGAACTCGGGCTAAGGCCAGCGAGCCGCTCTGTCGTACGTCGGAGTTTTTCTATGACTAAAGTTCCCTACAGCTCCAGGGTTAGTAGGACTGTGACTGGGGCCATGGTAGAGGTTTCAGGAAAGAAACACCATTCGGGGCTGGGAGGTTTCGCCTGGGTGCAGGGCCCGGACCTTTGCTGTTTTGAGGCTTGAATCTTGAAAATGTCTAGAGAGTCGCACTGTCGCATGTCGCAGTTTTTGGATGCCTAAAGGAGGCTGTAGCTCCAGGGTTAGCAGGGCTGTGAATGGGGCGATGGTAGAGGTTTCAGGAAAGAAAAACCTTTCGCAGCTGGGACCTTTTGCCTGGGAGCAAGGCCCAGACGTTTGCAGTTTGGAGGGCTGAACTCGGGCTAAGGCCAGCGAGCCGCTCTGTCGTACGTCGGAGTTTTTCTATGACTAAAGTTCCCTACAGCTCCAGGGTTAGTAGGACTGTGACTGGGGCCATGGTAGAGGTTTCAGGAAAGAAACACCATTCGGGGCTGGGAGGTTTCGCCTGGGAGCATTACACAGATGTTTTCAATTCTGAAGCTTGAATCTCTAAAATGGCAGAGAGATGCTAAGTCTCATCTCGGAGTTTTTGGATGCCTAAAGAAGCGTGTAGCTCCAGGGTTAGCAGGGCTGTGAATGGGGCCATGGTAGAGGGTTCAGGAAATAAACACCTTTAGAGGCTGGGAGGTTTCGCCTGGGCGCAGGGCCCGGACATTTGCTCTTTTTGAGGCTGGAATCTTGAAAATGGCTAGAGATATGCTAAGTCTCATCTCGGAGTTTTTGGATGCCTAAAGGAGCCTGCAGCTCCAGGGTCAGTAGCGCTGTGACTGGGGCCATGGTAGAGGTTTCAGGAAAGACACGGCATTCGGAGCTGGGACCTTTTGCCTGGGAGCAGGGCCCAGCCGTTTGCAGTTTGGAGGGCTGAACTCGGGCTAAGGCCAGCGAGCCGCTCTGTCGTACGTCGGAGTTTTTCTATGACTAAAGTTCCCTATAGCCCCAGGGTTAGCATGGCTGTGAATGGGGCCATGGTAGAGGGTTCAGGAAAGAAACACCTTTCGGGGCTGGGAGGTTTCGCCTGGGCGCAGGGCCCCGACGTTTGCAGTTTTGAGGCTGGAATCTCGAAAATGGCTAGAGAGATGCTAAGTCTCATCTCGGAGTTTTTAGATGCCTAAAGGAGCCTGCAGCTCCAGGGTCAGTAGCGCTGTGAATGGGGCCATGGCAGAGGTTTCAGGAAAGCAACACCATTCGGAGCTGGGAGGTTTCGCCTGGGCGCAGGGCCCGGACATTTGCTGTTTTGAGGCTTGAATCTGGAAAATGTCTAGAGAGTCGCACTGTCGCATGTCGCAGTTTTTGGATGCCTAAAGGAGCCTGCAGCTCCAGGGTTAGTAGGGCTGTGAATGGGGCCGTGGTAGAGGTTTCAGGAAAGACACGGCATTCGGAGCTGGGACCTTTTGCCTGGGAGCAGGGCCCAGACGTTTGCAGTTTGGAGGGCTGAACTCGGGCTAAGGCCAGCGAGCCGCTCTGTCGTACGTCGGAGTTTTTCTATGACTAAAGTTCCCTATAGCCCCAGGGTTAGTAGGACTGTGACTGGGGCCATGGTAGAGGTTTCAGGAAAGAAACACCATTCGGGGCTGGTAGGTTTCGCCTGGGAGCATTACACAGATGTTTTCAATTCTGAAACTTCAATCTCTAAAATGGCAGAGAGATGCTAAGTCTCATCTCGGAGTTTTTGGATGCCTAAAGAAGCGTGTAGCTCCAGGGTTAGCAGGGCTGTGAATGGGGCCATGGTAGAGGGTTCAGGAAATAAACACCTTTAGGGGCTGGGAGGTTTCGCCTGGGCGCAGGGCCCCGACGTTTGCAGTTTTGAGGCTGGAATCTCGAAAATGGCTAGAGATATGCTAAGTCTCATCTCGGAGTTTTTGGATGCCTAAAGGAGCCTGCAGCTCCAGGGTCAGTAGCGCTGTGAATGGGGCCATGGCAGAGGTTTCAGGAAAGAAACACCATTCGGGGCTGGGAGGTTTCGCCTGGGCGCAGGGCCCGGACATTTGCTGTTTTGAGGCTTGAATCTTGAAAATGTCTAGAGAGTCGCGCCGTCGCATGTCGCAGTTTTTGGATGCCTAAAGGAGGCTGTAGCTCCAGGGTTAGCAGGGCTGTGAATGGGGCCATGGTAGAGGTTTCAGGAAAGAAAAACCTTTCGCAGCTGGGACCTTTTGCCTGGGAGCAAGGCCCAGACGTTTGCAGTTTGGAGGGCTGAACTCGGGCTAAGGCCAGCGAGCCGCTCTGTCGTACGTCGGAGTTTTTCTATGACTAAAGTTCCCTACAGCTCCAGGGTTAGTAGGACTGTGACTGGGGCCATGGTAGAGGTTTCAGGAAAGAAACACCATTCGGGGCTGGGAGGTTTCGCCTGGGTGCAGGGCCCGGACCTTTGCTGTTTTGAGGCTTGAATCTTGAAAATGTCTAGAGAGTCGCACTGTCGCATGTCGCAGTTTTTGGATGCCTAAAGGAGGCTGTAGCTCCAGGGTTAGCAGGGCTGTGAATGGGGTGATGGTAGAGGTTTCAGGAAAGAAAAACCTTTCGCAGCTGGGACCTTTTGCCTGGGAGCAAGGCCCAGACGTTTGCAGTTTGGAGGGCTGAACTCGGGCTAAGGCCAGCGAGCCGCTCTGTCGTACGTCGGAGTTTTTCTATGACTAAAGTTCCCTACAGCTCCAGGGTTAGTAGGGCTGTGACTGGGGCAATGGTAGAGGTTTCAGGAGAGAAACACCATTCATGGCTGGCAGGTTTTGCCTAGGAGCAGAGCCCGATCGTTTTCAGTTTTGACGGGCGAAGGCAGGCAATGGATAGTGAGCCGCTCTATCGCACGTCGGACTTTTTCTATGACTAAAGTTCCGTACAGCTCCAGGGTTAGTAGGACTGTGACTGGGGCCATGGTAGAGGTTTCAGGAAAGAAACACCATTCGGGGCTGGGAGGTTTCGCCTGGGAGCATTACACAGATGTTTTCAATTCTGAAGCTTGAATCTCTAAAATGGCAGAGAGATGCTAAGTCTCATCTCGGAGTTTTTGGATGCCTAAAGAAGCGTGTAGCTCCAGGGTTAGCAGGGCTGTGAATGGGGCCATGGTAGAGGGTTCAGGAAATAAACACCTTTAGAGGCTGGGAGGTTTCGCCTGGGCGCAGGGCCCGGACATTTGCTCTTTTTGAGGCTGGAATCTTGAAAATGGCTAGAGATATGCTAAGTCTCATCTCGGAGTTTTTGGATGCCTAAAGGAGCCTGCAGCTCCAGGGTCAGTAGCGCTGTGACTCGGGCCATGGTAGAGGTTTCAGGAAAGACACGGCATTCGGAGCTGGGACCTTTTGCCTGGAAGCAGGGCCCAGATATTTGCAGTTTGGAGGGCTGAACTCGGGCTAAGGCCAGCGAGCCACTCTGTCGTACGTCGGAGTTTTTCTATGACTAAAGTTCCCTATAGCCCCAGGGTTAGCATGGCTGTGAATGGGGCCATGGTAGAGGGTTCAGGAAATAAACACCTTTAGGGGCTGGGAGGTTTCGCCTGGGCGCAGGGCCCCGACGTTTGCAGTTTTGAGGCTGGAATCTCGAAAATGGCTAGAGAGATGCTAAGTCTCATCTCGGAGTTTTTAGATGCCTAAAGGAGCCTGCAGCTCCAGGGTCAGTAGCGCTGTGAATGGGGCCATGGCAGAGGTTTCAGGAAAGCAACACCATTCGGAGCTGGGAGGTTTCGCCTGGGCGCAGGGCCCGGACATTTGCTGTTTTGAGGCTTGAATCTTGAAAATGTCTAGAGAGTCGCGCCGTCGCATGTCGCAGTTTTTGGATGCCTAAAGGAGGCTGTAGCTCCAGGGTTAGCAGGGCTGTGAATGGGGCGATGGTAGAGGTTTCAGGAAAGAAAAACCTTTCGCAGCTGGGACCTTTTGCCTGGGAGCAAGGCCCAGACGTTTGCAGTTTGGAGGGCTGAACTCGGGCTAAGGCCAGCGAGCCGCTCTGTCGTACGTCGGAGTTTTTCTATGACTAAAGTTCCCTACAGCTCCAGGGTTAGTAGGACTGTGACTGGGGCCATGGTAGAGGTTTCAGGAAAGAAACACCATTCGGGGCTGGGAGGTTTCGCCTGGGAGCATTACACAGATGTTTACAATTCTGAAGCTTGAATCTCTAAAATGGCAGAGAGATGCTAAGTCTCATCTCGGAGTTTTTGGATGCCTAAAGAAGCGTGTAGCTCCAGGGTTAGTAGAGCTGTGAATGGGGCCATGGTAGAGGGTTCAGGAAATAAACACCTTTAGGGGCTGGGAGGTTTCGCCTGGGCGCAGGGCCCCGACGTTTGCAGTTTTGAGGCTGGAATCTCGAAAATGGCTAGAGAGATGCTAAGTCTCATCTCGGAGTTTTTAGATGCCTAAAGGAGCCTGCAGCTCCAGGGTCAGTAGCGCTGTGAATGGGGCCATGGCAGAGGTTTCAGGAAAGCAACACCATTCGGAGCTGGGAGGTTTCGCCTGGGCGCAGGGCCCGGACATTTGCTGTTTTGAGGCTTGAATCTCGAAAATGTCTAGAGAGTCGCACCGTTGCATGTCGCAGTTTTTGGATGCCTAAAGGAGGCTGTAGCTCCAGGGTTAGTAGGGCTGTGAATGGGGCCATGGTAGAGGTTTCAGGAAAGAAAAACCTTTCGCAGCTGGGACCTTTTGCCTGGGAGCAAGGCCCAGACGTTTGCAGTTTGGAGGGCTGAACTCAGGCTAAGGCCAGCGAGCCGCTCTGTCGTACGTCGGAGTTTTTCTATGACTAAAGATCCCTATAGCCCCAGGGTTAGTAGGACTGTGACTGGGGCCATGGTAGAGGTTTCAGGAAAGAAACACCATTCGGGGCTGGGAGGTTTCGCCTGGGAGCATTACACAGATGTTTTCAATTCTGAAGCTTCAATCTCTAAAATGGCAGAGAGATGCTAAGTCTCATCTCGGAGTTTTTGGATGCCTAAAGAAGCGTGTAGCTCCAGGGTTAGTAGAGCTGTGAATGGGGCCATGGTAGAGGGTTCAGGAAATAAACACCTTTAGGGGCTGGGAGGTTTCGCCTGGGCGCAGGGCCCCGACGTTTGCAGTTTTGAGACTGGAATCTCGAAAATGGCTAGAGATATGCTAAGTCTCATCTCCAAGTTTTTAGATGCCTAAAGGAGCCTGCAGCTCCAGGGTCAGTAGCGCTGTGAATGGGGCCATGGCAGAGGTTTCAGGAAAGCAACACCATTCGGAGCTGGGAGGTTTCGCCTGGGCGCAGGGCCCGGACATTTGCTGTTTTGAGGCTTGAATCTCGAAAATGTCTAGAGAGTCGCACCGTTGCATGTCGCAGTTTTTGGATGCCTAAAGGAGGCTGTAGCTCCAGGGTTAGTAGGGCTGTGAATGGGGCGATGGTAGAGGTTTCAGGAAAGAAAAACCTTTCGCAGCTGGGACCTTTTGCCTGGGAGCAGGGCCCAGACGTTTGCAGTTTGGAGGGCTGAACTCGGGCTAAGGCCAGCGAGCCGCTCTGTCGTACGTCGGAGTTTTTCTATGACTAAAGTTCCCTACAGCTCCAGGGTTAGTAGGACTGTGACTGGGGCCATGGTAGAGGTTTCAGGAAAGAAACACCATTCGGGGCTGGGAGGTTTCGCCTGGGTGCAGGGCCCGGACCTTTGCTGTTTTGAGGCTTGAATCTTGAAAATGTCTAGAGAGTCGCACTGTCGCATGTCGCAGTTTTTGGATGCCTAAAGGAGGCTGTAGCTCCAGGGTTAGCAGGGCTGTGAATGGGGCCATGGTAGAGGTTTCAGGAAAGAAAAACCTTTCGCAGCTGGGACCTTTTGCCTGGGAGCAAGGCCCAGACGTTTGCAGTTTTGAGGGCTGAACTCGGGCTAAGGCCAGCGAGCCGCTCTGTCGTACGTCGGAGTTTTTCTATGACTAAAGTTCCCTACAGCTCCAGGGTTAGTAGGACTGTGACTGGGGCCATGGTAGAGGTTTCAGGAAATAAACACCTTTAGGGGCTGGGAGGTTTCGCCTGGGTGCAGGGCCCGGACGTTTGCTGTTTTGAGGCTTGAATCTTGAAAATGTCTAGAGAGTCGCACTGTCGCATGTCGCAGTTTCTGGATGCCTAAAGGAGCCTGCAGCTCCAGGGTTAGTAGGGCTGTGAATGGGGCCGTGGTAGAGGTTTCAGGAAGAAACACCTTTCGCAGCTGGGACCTTTTGCCTGGGAGCAAGGCCCAGACGTTTGCAGTTTGGAGGGCTGAACTCGGGCTAAGGCCAGCGAGCCGCTCTGTCGTACGTCGGAGTTTTTCTATGACTAAAGTTCCCTACAGCTCCAGGGTTAGTAGGGCTGTGACTGGGGCAATGGTAGAGGTTTCAGGAGAGAAACACCATTCATGGCTGGCAGGTTTTGCCTAGGAGCAGAGCCCGATCGTTTTCAGTTTTGACGGGCGAAGGCAGGCAATGGATAGTGAGCCGCTCTATCGCACGTCGGACTTTTTCTATGACTAAAGTTCCGTACAGCTCCAGGGTTAGTAGGACTGTGACTGGGGCCATGGTAGAGGTTTCAGGAAAGAAACACCATTCGGGGCTGGGAGGTTTCGCCTGGGAGCATTACACAGATGTTTTCAATTCTGAAGCTTGAATCTCTAAAATGGCAGAGAGATGCTAAGTCTCATCTCGGAGTTTTTGGATGCCTAAAGAAGCGTGTAGCTCCAGGGTTAGCAGGGCTGTGAATGGGGCCATGGTAGAGGGTTCAGGAAATAAACACCTTTAGGGGCTGGGAGGTTTCGCCTGGGCGCAGGGCCCGGACATTTGCTCTTTTTGAGGCTGGAATCTTGAAAATGGCTAGAGATATGCTAAGTCTCATCTCGGAGTTTTTGGATGCCTAAAGGAGCCTGCAGCTCCAGGGTCAGTAGCGCTGTGACTGGGGCCATGGTAGAGGTTTCAGGAAAGACACGGCATTCGGAGCTGGGACCTTTTGCCTGGAAGCAGGGCCCAGATATTTGCAGTTTGGAGGGCTGAACTCGGGCTAAGGCCAGCGAGCCGCTCTGTCGTACGTCGGAGTTTTTCTATGACTAAAGTTCCCTATAGCCCCAGGGTTAGCATGGCTGTGAATGGGGCCATGGTAGAGGGTTCAGGAAATAAACACCTTTAGGGGCTGGGAGGTTTCGCCTGGGCGCAGGGCCCCGACGTTTGCAGTTTTGAGGCTGGAATCTCGAAAATGGCTAGAGATATGCTAAGTCTCATCTCGGAGTTTTTAGATGCCTAAAGGAGCCTGCAGCTCCAGGGTCAGTAGCGCTGTGAATGGGGCCATGGCAGAGGTTTCAGGAAAGCAACACCATTCGGGGCTGGGAGGTTTCGCCTGGGCGCAGGGCCCGGACATTTGCTGTTTTGAGGCTTGAATCTTGAAAATGTCTAGAGAGTCGCGCCGTCGCATGTCGCAGTTTTTGGATGCCTAAAGGAGGCTGTAGCTCCAGGGTTAGCAGGGCTGTGAATGGGGCGATGGTAGAGGTTTCAGGAAAGAAAAACCTTTCGCAGCTGGGACCTTTTGCCTGGGAGCAAGGCCCAGACGTTTGCAGTTTGGAGGGCTGAACTCGGGCTAAGGCCAGTGAGCCGCTCTGTCGTACGTCGGAGTTTTTCTATGACTAAAGTTCCCTACAGCTCCAGGGTTAGTAGGACTGTGACTGGGGCCATGGTAGAGGTTTCAGGAAAGAAACACCATTCGGGGCTGGGAGGTTTCGCCTGGGTGCAGGGCCCGGACGTTTGCTGTTTTGAGGCTTGAATCTTGAAAATGTCTAGAGAGTCGCACTGTCGCATGTCGCAGTTTTTGGATGCCTAAAGGAGCCTGTAGCTCCAGGGTTAGTAGGGCTGTGAATGGGGCCATGGTAGAGGTTTCAGGAAAGAAAAACCTTTCGCAGCTGGGACCTTTTGCCTGGGAGCAAGGCCCAGACGTTTGCAGTTTGGAGGGCTGAACTCGGGCTAAGGCCAGCGAGCCGCTCTGTCGTACGTCGGAGTTTTTCTATGACTAAAGTTCCCTATAGCCCCAGGGTTAGTAGGGCTGTGAATGGGGCCATGGTAGAGGTTTCAGGAGAGAAACACCATTCGGGGCTGGGAGGTTTTGCCTAGGAGCAGAGCCCGATCGTTTTCAGTTTTGACGGGCGAAGGCAGGCAATGGATAGAGAGCCGCTCTATCGCACGTCGGACTTTTTCTATGACTAAAGTTCCGTACAGCTCCAGGGTTAGTAGGACTGTGACTGGGGCCATGGTAGAGGTTTCAGGAAAGAAACACCATTCGGGGCTGGGAGGTTTCGCCTGGGAGCATTACACAGATGTTTTCAATTCTGAAGCTTGAATCTCTAAAATGGCAGAGAGATGCTAAGTCTCATCTCGGAGTTTTTGGATGCCTAAAGAAGCGTGCAGCTCCAGGGTTAGCAGGGCTGTGAATGGGGCCATGGTAGAGGGTTCAGGAAATAAACACCTTTAGGGGCTGGGAGGTTTCGCCTGGGCGCAGGGCCCGGACATTTGCTCTTTTTGAGGCTGGAATCTTGAAAATGGCTAGAGATATGCTAAGTCTCATCTCGGAGTTTTTGGATGCCTAAAGGAGCCTGCAGCTCCAGGGTCAGTAGGGCTGTGACTGGGGCCATGGTAGAGGTTTCAGGAAAGACACGGCATTCGGAGCTGGGACCTTTTGCCTGGAAGCAGGGCCCAGATATTTGCAGTTTGGAGGGCTGAACTCGGGCTAAGGCCAGCGAGCCGCTCTGTCGTACGTCGGAGTTTTTCTATGACTAAGTTCCCTATAGCCCCAGGGTTAGCATGGCTGTGAATGGGGCCATGGGAGCATACACAGATGTTTTCAATTCTGAAGCTTGAATCTCTAAAATGGCAGAGAGATGCTAAGTATCATCTCGGAGTTTTTGGATGCCTAAAGAAGCGTGTAGCTCCAGGGTTAGCAGGGCTGTGAATGGGGCCATGGTAGAGGGTTCAGGAAATAAACACCTTTAGGGGCTGGGAGGTTTCGCCTGGGCGCAGGGCCCCGACGTTTGCAGTTTTGAGGCTGGAATCTCGAAAATGGCTAGAGATATGCTAAGTCTCATCTCGGAGTTTTTTAGATGCCTAAAGGAGCCTGCAGCTCCAGGGTCAGTAGCGCTGTGAATGGGGCCATGGCAGAGGTTTCAGGAAAGCAACACCATTCGGAGCTGGGAGGTTTCGCCTGGGCGCAGGGCCCGGACATTTGCTGTTTTGAGGCTTGAATCTTGAAAATGTCTAGAGAGTCGCGCCGTCGCATGTCGCAGTTTTTGGATGCCTAAAGGAGGCTGTAGCTCCAGGGTTAGCAGGGCTGTGAATGGGGCGATGGTAGAGGTTTCAGGAAAGAAAAACCTTTCGCAGCTGGGACCTTTTGCCTGGGAGCAAGGCCCAGACGTTTGCAGTTTGGAGGGCTGAACTCGGGCTAAGGCCAGTGAGCCGCTCTGTCGTACGTCGGAGTTTTTCTATGACTAAAGTTCCCTACAGCTCCAGGGTTAGTAGGACTGTGACTGGGGCCATGGTAGAGGTTTCAGGAAAGAAACACCATTCGGGGCTGGGAGGTTTCGCCTGGGAGCAGGGCCCGGACGTTTGCAGTTTTGAGGCTTCAATCTGGAAAATGGCTAGAGAGTCGCACCGTCGCATGTCGCAGTTTTTGGATGCCTAAAGGAGGCTGTAGCTCCAGGGTTAGTAGGGCTGTGAATGGGGCCATGGTAGAGGTTTCAGGAAATAAACACCTTTCGGGGCTGGGAGGTTTCGCCTGGGCGCAGGGCCCCGACGTTTGCAGTTTTGAGGCTGGAATCTCGAAAATGGCTAGAGAGATGCTAAGTCTCATCTCGGAGTTTTTCTATGACTAAAGTTCCCTATAGCCCCAGGGTTAGTAGGGCTGTGAATGGGGCCATGGTAGAGGTTTCAGGAGAGAAACAGCATTCGGGGCTGGGAGGTTTCGCCTGGGCGCAGGGCCCGGACATTTGCTGTTTTGAGGCTTGAATCTCGAAAATGTCTAGAGAGTCGCACCGTCGCATGTCGCAGTTTTTGGATGCCTAAAGGAGGCTGCAGCTCCAGGGTTAGTAGGGCTGTGAATGGGGCCATGGTAGAGGTTTCAGGAAAGAAAAACCTTTCGCAGCTGGGACCTTTTGCCTGGGAGCAAGGCCCAGACGTTTGCAGTTTGGAGGGCTGAACTCAGGCTAAGGCCAGCGAGCCGCTCTGTCGTACGTCGGAGTTTTTCTATGACTAAAGATCCCTACAGCCCCAGTGTTAGTAGGGCTGTGACTGGGGCCATGGTAGAGGTTTCAGGAAAGACATGGCATTCGGGGCTGGGAGGTTTTGCCTGGGAGCATTACACAGATGTTTTCAATTTTGAAGCTTCAATCTCTAAAATGGCAGAGAGATGCTAAGTCTCACGTCGGACTTTTTCTATGCCTAAAGAAGCGTGTAGCTCCAGGGTTAGCAGGGCTGTGAATGGGGCCATGGTAGAGGTTTCAGGAAAGAAACACCATTAGGGGCTGGGAGGTTTCGCCTGGGCGCATTACCCAGATGTTTTCAATTCTGAAGCTTGAATCTCTAAAATGGCTAGAGAGATGCTAAGTCTCATCTCGGAGTTTTTAGATGCCTAAAGGAGCGTGCAGCTCCAGGGTCAGTAGGGCTGTGAATGGGGCCATGGTAGAGGTTTCAGGAAAGCAACACCTTTCGGAGCTGGGAGGTTTCGCCTGGGCGCAGGGCCCGGACATTTGCTGTTTTGAGGCTGGAATCTCGAAAATGGCTAGAGATATGCTAAGTCTCATCTCGGAGTTTTTGGATGCCTAAAGGAGCCTGCAGCTCCAGGGTTAGTAGGGCTGTGAATGGGGCCATGGTAGAGGTTTCAGGAAAGAAAAACCTTTCGCAGCTGGGACCTTTTGCCTGGGAGCAAGGCCCAGACGTTTGCAGTTTGGAGGGCTGAACTCAGGCTAAGGCCAGCGAGCCGCTCTGTCGTACGTCGGAGTTTTTCTATGACTAAAGATCCCTACAGCCCCAGGGTTAGTAGGACTGTGACTGGGGCCATGGTAGAGGTTTCAGGAAAGAAACACCATTCGGGGCTGGGAGGTTTCGCCTGGGAGCATTACACAGATGTTTTCAATTCTGAAGCTTCAATCTCTAAAATGGCAGAGAGATGCTAAGTCTCATCTCGGAGTTTTTGGATGCCTAAAGAAGCGTGTAGCTCCAGGGTTAGTAGGGCTGTGAATGGGGCCATGGTAGAGGGTTCAGGAAATAAACACCTTTAGGGGCTGGGAGGTTTCGCCTGGGCGCAGGGCCCCGACGTTTGCAGTTTTGAGGCTGGAATCTCGAAAATGGCTAGAGATATGCTAAGTCTCATCTCGGAGTTTTTAGATGCCTAAAGGAGCCTGCAGCTCCAGGGTCAGTAGCGCTGTGAATGGGGCCATGGCAGAGGTTTCAGGAAAGCAACACCATTCGGGGCTGGGAGGTTTCGCCTGGGCGCAGGGCCCGGACATTTGCTGTTTTGAGGCTTGATCTTGAAAATGTCTAGAGAGTCGCGCCGTCGCATGTCGCAGTTTTTGGATGCCTAAAGGAGGCTGTAGCTCCAGGGTTAGCAGGGCTGTGAATGGGGCGATGGTAGAGGTTTCAGGAAAGAAAAACCTTTCGCAGCTGGGACCTTTTGCCTGGGAGCAAGGCCCAGACGTTTGCAGTTTGGAGGGCTGAACTCGGGCTAAGGCCAGCGAGCCGCTCTGTCGTACGTCGGAGTTTTTCTATGACTAAAGTTCCCTACAGCTCCAGGGTTAGTAGGACTGTGACTGGGGCCATGGTAGAGGTTTCAGGAAAGAAACACCATTCGGGGCTGGGACCTTTTGCCTGGGAGCAGGGCCCGACGTTTGCTGTTTGAGGCTTGAATCTTGAAAATGTCTAGAGAGTCGCACTGTCGCATGTCGCAGTTTTTGGATGCCTAAAGGAGGCTGTAGCTCCAGGGTTAGTAGGGCTGTGAATGGGGCCATGGTAGAGGTTTCAGGAAAGAAACACCTTTCGCAGCTGGGACCTTTTGCCTGGGAGCAAGGCCCAGACGTTTGCATTTTGGAGGCTGAACTCGGGCTAAGGCCAGCGAGCCGCTCTGTCGTCGTCGGAGTTTTTCTATGACTAAAGTTCCCTACAGCTCCAGGGTTAGTAGGCTGTGACTGGGGCCATGTAGAGGTTTCAGGAAAGAAACACCATTCGGGGATGGAGGTTTCGCCTGGGAGCATTACACAGATGTTTTCAATTCTGAAGCTTGAATCTCTAAAATGGCAGAGAGATGCTAAGTCTCATCTCGGAGTTTTTGGATGCCTAAAGAAGCGTGTAGCTCCAGGGTTAGTAGGGCTGTGAATGGGACATGGTAGAGGGTTCAGGAAATAACACCTTTAGGGGCTGGG
Source organism: Grus americana (assembly GCF_028858705.1). Lineage (NCBI taxonomy): Eukaryota > Metazoa > Chordata > Aves > Gruiformes > Gruidae > Grus > Grus americana. The sequence goes on from NW_026561546.1 coordinate 34,715, forward strand.
AGGTTTCGCCTGGGCGCAGGGCCCCGACGTTTGCAGTTTTGAGGCTGGAATCTCGAAAATGGCTAGAGAGATGCTAAGTCTCATCTCGGAGTTTTTAGATGCCTAAAGGAGCCTGCAGCTCCAGGGTTAGCAGGGCTGTGAATGGGGCCATGGTAGAGGTTTCAGGAAAGAAACACCATTCGGAGCTGGGAGGTTTCGCCTGGGAGCAGGGCCCGGACATTTGCTGTTTTGAGGCTTGAATCTTGAAATGTCTAGAGAGTCGCAACGTCGCATGTCGGAGTTTTTTTGGATGCCTAAAGGAGGCTGTAGCTCCAGGGTTAGCAGGGCTGTGAATGGGGCGATGGTAGAGGTTTCAGGAAAGAAAACCTTTCGCAGCTGGGACCTTTTGCCTGGGAGCAAGGCCCAGACGTTTGCAGTTTGGAGGGCTGAACTCGGGCTAAGGCCAGCGAGCCGCTCTGTCGTACGTCGGAGTTTTTCTATGACTAAAGTTCCCTACAGCTCCAGGGTTAGTAGGACTGTGACTGGGGCCATGGTAGAGGTTTCAGGAAAGAAACACCATTCGGGGCTGGGAGGTTTCGCCTGGGTGCAGGGCCCGGACGTTTGCTGTTTTGAGGCTTGAATCTTGAAAATGTCTAGAGAGTCGCACTGTCGCATGTCGCAGTTTTGGATGCCTAAAGGAGGCTGTAGCTCCAGGGTTAGTAGGGCTGTGAATGGGGCCATGGTAGAGGTTTCAGGAAGAAACACCTTTCGCAGCTGGGACCTTTTGCCTGGGAGCAGGGCCCAGACGTTTGCAGTTTGGAGGGCTGAACTCGGGCTAAGGCCAGCGAGCCGCTCTGTCGTACGTCGGAGTTTTTCTATGACTAAAGTTCCCTACAGCTCCAGGGTTAGTAGGACTGTGAATGGGGCCATGGTAGAGGTTTCAGGAAAGAAACACCATTCGGGGCTGGGAGGTTTCGCCTGGGAGCAGGGCCCGGATGTTTCAGTTTTGAGGCTTGAATCTCTGAAAATGGCAGAGAGATGCTAAGTCTCATCTCGGAGTTTTTGGATGCCTAAAGAAGCGTGCAGCTCCAGGGTTAGGGGCTGTGAATGGGGCCATGGTAGAGGTTTCAGGAAAGAAACACCTTTCGAGCTGGGAGGTTTCGCCTGGGAGCAGGGCCGACGTTTGCAGTTTTGAGGCTGGAATCTCGAAAATGGCTAGAGAGATGCTAAGTCTCATCTCCGAGTTTTTGGATGCCTAAAGGAGCCTGCAGCTCCAGGGTTAGTAGGGCTGTGACTGGGGCCATGGTAGAGGTTTCAGGAAAGAAACAGCATCCGGGGCTGGGAGGTTTTGCCTGGAAGCAGGGCCCAGACTTTTGCAGTTTTGAGGGCTGAACTCGGGCTAAGGCCAGCGAGCCGCTCTGTCGTACGTCGGAGTTTTTGGATGACTAAAGTTCCCTGTAGCTCCAGGGTTAGCAGGGCTGTGAATGGGGCCATGGTAGAGGGTTCAGGAAAGAAACACCTTTAGGGGCTGGGAGGTTTCGCCTGGGAGCAGGGCCCCGACGTTTGCAGTTTTGAGGCTGGAATCTCGAAAATGGCTAGAGAGATGCTAAGTCTCATCTCGGAGTTTTTAGATGCCTAAAGGAGCCTGCAGCTCCAGGGTCAGTAGCGCTGTGAATGGGGCCATGGCAGAGGTTTCAGGAAAGCAACACCATTCGGAGCTGGGAGGTTTCGCCTGGGCGCAGGGCCCGGACATTTGCTGTTTTTGAGGCTTGAATCTTGAAAATGTCTAGAGAGTCGCACTGTCGCATGTCGCAGTTTTGGATGCCTAAAGGAGCCTGCAGCTCCAGGGTTAGTAGGGCTGTGAATGGGGCCGTGGTAGAGGTTTCAGGAAGAAACACCTTTCGGAGCTGGGACCTTTTGCCTGGGAGCAAGGCCCAGACGTTTGCAGTTTGGAGGGCTGCACTCGGGCTAAGGCCAGCGAGCCGCTCTGTCGTATGTCGGAGTTTTTCTATGACTAAAGGTGGCTTTAGCTCCAGGGTTAGTAGGACTGTGACTGGGGCCATGGTAGAGGTTTCAGGAAAGAAACACCATTCGGGGCTGGGAGGTTTCGCCTGGGAGCATTACACAGATGTTTTCAATTCTGAAACTTCAATCTCTAAAATGGCAGAGAGATGCTAAGTCTCATCTCGGAGTTTTTGGATGCCTAAAGAAGCGTGTAGCTCCAGGGTTAGCAGGGCTGTGAATGGGGCCATGGTAGAGGTTCAGGAAATAAACACCTTTAGGGCTGGGAGGTTTCGCCTGGGCGCAGGGCCCGACGTTTGCAGTTTTGAGGCTGGAATCTCGAAAATGTCTAGAGAGATGCTAAGTCTCATCTCGGAGTTTTTGGATGCCTAAAGGAGCCTGTAGCTCCAGGGTCAGTAGCGCTGTGAATGGGGCCATGGTAGAGGTTTCAGTAAAGAAACACCTTTCAGAGCTGGCAGATTTCCCCTGGGAGCAGGGCCCGAACGTTTTCTGTTTTGAGGCTTGAATCTTGAAAATGTCTAGAGAGTCGCGCCGTCGCATGTCGCAGTTTTTGGATGCCTAAAGGAGCCTGTAGCTCCAGGGTTAGTAGGGCTGTGAATGGGGCCCATGGTAGAGGTTTCAGGAAAGAAAAACCTTTCGCAGCTGGGACCTTTTGCCTGGGAGCAAGGCCCAGACGTTTGCAGTTTGGAGGGCTGAACTCGGGCTAAGGCCAGCGAGCCGCTCTGTCGTACGTCGGAGTTTTTCTATGACTAAAGTTCCCTACAGCTCCAGGGTTAGTAGGACTGTGACTGGGGCCATGGTAGAGGTTTCAGGAAGAAACACCATTCGGGGCTGGGAGGTTTCGCCTGGGTGCAGGGCCCGGACGTTTGCTGTTTTGAGGCTTGAATCTTGAAAATGTCTAGAGAGTCGCACTGTCGCATGTCGCAGTTTTTGGATGCCTAAAGGAGGCTGTAGCTCCAGGGTTAGCAGGGCTGTGAATGGGGCCATGGTAGAGGTTTCAGGAAAGAAAAACCTTTCGCAGCTGGGACCTTTTGCTGGGAGCAGGGCCCAGACGTTTGCAGTTTGGAGGGCTGAACTCGGGCTAAGGCAGCGAGCCGCTCTGTCGTACGTCGGAGTTTTTCTATGACTAAAGTTCCCTACAGCTCCAGGGTTAGTAGGGCTGTGACTGGGGCCATGGTAGAGGTTTCAGGAAAGAAACACCATTCATGGCTGGGAGGTTTTGCCTAGGAGCAGAGCCCGATCGTTTTCCAGTTTTGCGGGCGAAGGCAGGCAATGGATAGTGAGCGCTCTATCGCACGTCGGACTTTTTCTATGACTAAAGTTCCGTACAGCTCCAGGGTTAGTAGGACTGTGACTGGGGCCATGGTAGAGGTTTCAGGAAAGAAACACCATTCTGGGGCTGGGAGGTTTGCCTGGGAGCATTACACAGATGTTTTCAATTCTGAAGCTTGAATCTCTAAAATGGCAGAGAGATGCTAAGTCTCATCTCGGAGTTTTTGGATGCCTAAAGAAGCGTGTAGCTCCAGGGTTAGTAGGGCTGTGAATGGGGCCATGGTAGAGGTTTCAGGAAATAAACACCTTTAGGGGCTGGGAGGTTTCGCCTGGGCGCAGGGCCGGACGTTTGCAGTTTTGAGGCTGGAATCTTGAAAATGGCTAGAGATATGCTAAGTCTATCTCGGAGTTTTTGGATGCCTAAAGGAGCCTGCAGGTCCAGGGTTAGTAGCGCTGTGACTGGGGCCATGGTAGAGGTTTCAGGAAAGAACACCTTCGGAGCTGGGACTTTTGCCTGGAAGCAGGCCCAGATGTTTGCAGTTTGGAGGGCTGAACTCGGGCTAAGGCCAGCGAGCCGCTCTGTCGTACGTCGGAGTTTTTCTATGACTAAAGTTCCGTACAGCTCCAGGGTTAGTAGGGCTGTGAATGGGGCCATGGTAGAGGTTTCAGGAAATAAACACCTTTCGGGGCTGGGAGGTTTCGCCTGGGAGCAGGGCCCCGACGTTTGCAGTTTTGAGGCTGGAATCTCGAAAATGGCTATAGAGAAGCTAAGTCTCATCTCAGAGTTTTTGGATGCCTAAAGGAGCCTGCAGCTCCAGGGTTAGTAGGCTGTGAATGGGGCCATGGTAGAGGTTTCAGGAAAGAAACACCATTCGGGGCTGGGAGGTTTCGCCTGGGCGCAGGGCCGGACATTTGCTGTTTTGAGGCTTGAATCTGAAAATGTCTAGAGAGTCGCGCCGTCGCATGTCGCAGTTTTTGGATGCCTAAAGGAGGCTGTAGCTCCAGGGTTAGCAGGGCTGTGAATGGGGCCATGGTAGAGGTTTCAGGAAAGAAAAACCTTTCGCAGCTGGGACCTTTTGCCTGGGAGCAAGGCCCAGACGTTTGCAGTTTGGAGGGCTGAACTCGGGCTAAGGCCAGCGAGCCGCTCTGTCGTACGTCGGAGTTTTTCTATGACTAAAGTTCCTGCAGCTCCAGGGTTAGTAGGACTGTGACTGGGGCCATGGTAGAGGTTTCAGGAAAGAAACACCATTCGGGGCTGGGAGGTTTCGCCTGGGAGCATTACACAGATGTTTTCAATTCTGAAGCTTGAATCTCTAAATGGCAGAGAGATGCTAAGTCTCATCTCGGAGTTTTTGGATGCCTAAAGAAGCGTGTAGCTCCAGGGTTAGTAGGGCTGTGAATGGGGCCATGGTAGAGGGTTCAGGAAATAAACACCTTTAGGGGCTGGGAGGTTTCGCCTGGGCGCAGGGCCCGACGTTTGCAGTTTTGAGGCTGGAATCTCGAAAATGGCTAGAGAGATGCTAAGTCTCATCTCGGAGTTTTTAGATGCCTAAAGGAGCCTGCAGCTCCAGGGTCAGTAGCGCTGTGAATGGGGCCATGGCAGAGGTTTCAGGAAAGCAACACCATTCGGAGCTGGGAGGTTTCGCCTGGGCGCAGGGCCCGGACATTTGCTGTTTTGAGGCTTGAATCTTGAAAATGTCTAGAGAGTCGCACCGTCGCATGTCGCAGTTTTTGGATGCCTAAAGGAGGCTGTAGCTCCAGGGTTAGTAGGGCTGTGAATGGGGCCATGGTAGAGGTTTCAGGAAAGAAAAACCTTTCGCAGCTGGGACCTTTTGCCTGGGAGCAAGGCCCAGACGTTTGCAGTTTGGAGGGCTGAACTCGGGCTAAGGCCAGCGAGCCGCTCTGTCGTACGTCGGAGTTTTTCTATGACTAAAGTTCCCTACAGCTCCAGGGTTAGTAGGACTGTGACTGGGGCCATGGTAGAGGTTTCAGGAAAGAAACACCATTCGGGGCTGGGAGGTTTCGCCTGGGAGCATTACACAGATGTTTTCAATTCTGAAGCTTCAATCTCTAAAATGGCAGAGAGATGCTAAGTCTCATCTCGGAGTTTTGGATGCCTAAAGAAGCGTGTAGCTCCAGGGTTAGTAGGGCTGTGAATGGGGCCATGGTAGAGGGTTCAGGAAATAAACACCTTTAGGGGCTGGGAGGTTTCGCCTGGGCGCAGGGCCCCGACGTTTGCAGTTTTGAGGCTGGAATCTCGAAAATGGCTAGAGATATGCTAAGTCTCATCTCCAAGTTTTTAGATGCCTAAGGGAGCCTGCAGTCAGGGTCAGTGCTAGCGCTGTGAATGGGGCCATGGTAGAGGTTTCAGGAAAGAAACCCATTCGGGGCTGGGAGGTTTCGCCTGGGCGCAGGGCCCGGACATTTGCTCTTTTGAGGCTTGAATCTCGAAAATGTCTAGAGAGTCGCACCGTCGCATGTCGCAGTTTTTGGATGCCTAAAGGAGGCTGTAGCTCCAGGGTTAGCAGGGCTGTGAATGGGGCCATGGTAGAGGTTTCAGGAAAGAAACACCTTTCGCAGCTGGGACCTTTTGCCTGGGAGCAGGGCCCAGACGTTTGCAGTTTGGAGGGCTGAACTCGGGCTAAGGCCAGCGAGCCGCTCTGTCGTACGTCGGAGTTTTTCTATGACTAAAGTTCCCTACAGCTCCAGGGTTAGTAGGACTGTGACTGGGGCCATGGTAGAGGTTTCAGGAAAGAAACACCATTCGGGGCTGGGAGGTTTCGCCTGGGAGCA
>NW_026561547.1:0-28370 GCF_028858705.1 Grus americana
TGGGTCAGGCGGAGCCAAGAAGCATCACTTTTGGATCCCGAGGATGCGAGCAATGTGACCTTGTTGAATACGTTAATACCCCCACACACACCTCCTCCCCTGCCCTCCATCACGGCCCCTCGCCCCCCCCCCCGCAAAGGAAGCGCCAACGCAGCCGGCACGGCAAAAGAGACCGCAAGCGTTTATTCAGTCACACACAGAGCCGGTTCCGGGAGAGACTCCGCACCGGGGCTCGGGGCCCGGCCCTGGGGCACCTCGGCTGTCCTACCCAGAGCCACGCTCGCCAGTCCGGCGTGGAACAGACACACGGTCGGTCCGTCAGGCTGCTGGAGAGCTGGGCTGCTATGTGCAGGCTGCCGCCAAAACCGAGGAGCCAGCTGCAGGACGCTAGAAGAGAGGAGAAAAGGGGCAGCCAGCTGGATGGGGGGGGCGGCGGCGGCGAGCGAGAAAGCACGAGGCAAGGAAAGGGACGGCGAGTGAAGGACGGGGACAGGGAGCCTGACAGAGAGGGAGGAAGAAGCGGCAGGAAGAGAGGCAGCGGGACGGCGACCGACAAACCAGGACGGGGAGCGGGACAGAGAGGCAGAAACGACCCTGGGCGGGCAGCGCCACGGCGAGGGAGGAAAAGAGAATAAGGGCAGGGAGCCGGACCGAGAGGTACGGCGAGGGACAGCGGCACGGGGAGCAGGACAGAGCAACAGAGAATAAAAAAAGGAAGCGGGAGCGTGAGAGAACCGGGCTGGGGAGCAGGGAGAAGGAGAGATAAAAGGAGAGAGCAACAGAGGGGAAGAGGACCGGGGAGCGGGACGCTGGGGCAGAGTGAGAAAAAGAGGGGCAGGGAGCAGGACAGAGGGGCAGAGGCAGAAGGAGGACAGAGGGACAGAGAGACAAAAGAGGGAGACGAGGACTGGGCAGAGGGGAGAGAAGACGGGGGCAAGGAGCAGAGACACAAAGGTGCCAGGAAAAGGACGGTCAGATGGAGCGAGAAACAGGGTCGGGGAGCAGGACAAAAGGACAAAGAAAAAGGCGAGGAAGAAGGAAGGAACCATAAAGGTGGGACAGGGAACGGGACATACGCAGCGAAACAAAGCAGAACAGAGAAGAGAGGACAGGGATTGAGGAACAGAGAGAGAGATGCAGGCTGGTACACAGAGACGGCGAAGGTAAGCAAAACCAGCGACAGGCAGGAGGACCTGGTTCTGACAACCCATCGCTCCCGGTGTCGCTTCCACGGCCTCAAAAATGCGACGTGCCGCAAGACAAGAGAATGGGAGAGTGAAAGCAAAGGCACGGGAAACTTAACGCTCTTAGTAATTTCACTGAGCATCACAGCTTACAGTTACTCAATGTCTTCCGGTGTCACAGGGTGAGGTACAACTGATTTCGTCTCCATATCTCTGGACAGAGCTTTTCTCATATCTGGGGGGGGGGGGAAGAAAAAAAAAAAAAGATATTCTAAGACGACAGTCCTTGCACAAAGCCACGTTCAGCGAATTCTCTATTACAATAAGGTCGTTTCTAACCCAGAAGATTTCACAGAATCATAGAGTATCTCAAGTTGGAAGGGACCCATACGGATCGCCGAGACCAAGCCCCCGCTCCACGCGGGACTACCTAAAACTAAACCGTGCGACTAAGAGCATCGTTCAGACGCTCCTTGAACTCCTGACAGGCTCGGTGGCTGCGACCGCTTCCCTGGGGAGCCTGTTCCGTGACTGACCGACCGCCCTCTCAGTGAAAAGCCTTTTCCCAACGTCCGGTCTGAACTTGCCCTGACGCAGCTTCGTCCCGTTTCCTCGGGTCCTAGTGCCGGTCACCGGAGAGAGCGGAGGTCAGCGCCTCCCCCTCCGCCGTCCCCCTCGAGGAAGGTGTAGACTGCGATGAGGTCACCCCTCGGCCTTCCCTTCTCCAAGCTGAACAAACCAAGTGACCTCAGCCGCTCCCCCTAAGTCTCGCCTCGGAGACCTCTCGCCATCTCGGTCGCCCTCCTCCGCGCACGCTCCGAGAGCGTTGTTCGGCGGCACCGCTCTCGACTGGAACCTAACGCTGCACGTAACTCAACTGAGCGGAAAGGAAATGACGGGCTAAAGGGACAAATACACGATTTAAGGCAGCCGCAACGATGGCAGATGTCTGTCCGTAGCCCTTCTATTTATTTCACAGCGCTCCTGCGTATCAAACGAACGGTACCAGAGCAGAAAAGGTATACGGCGTGGCCACGTTACCCCTCGGGGAGGACGGCGAAAGGAGAGAAGATCTAGAAAGAGGAAGCAGCTGGTACTTCGCTTTTGGTAACAGAATTAACATCAACACGTTCCTTCCCTTTGAAATTGAAAACGCCACCCAATTCTCTGCCACTGTTGACCACCGACACTTGTAAATTTCTAGTGAAACAGCTGAGGAAAACAAAGTTTCAGGTCCCTGGCTAGGGGAAGAAACCAGGCAAGCGCCGCCGTTCCTTCCCCCCGACAACACTAGCAAAAAAAACCAGCCGCTGGGGGCGAGCGTTCCTCCGAAAGAAAAATCAGGTGAGAAACCGCATTTTTATTTTCAGCTTACCTACAGGATAAATGTCTTTGTAGTTGCTACAAAACGTGTAAACTGCACAAAGATTAAGTTTTGTAACCGATCTAAGGTTCAGTACGAAAAACTACCTAAAGGAGTACGCAAAGTCCCACTCATCAACAATTATCTGACCCTGTTTCATATAAAAAAAAAAAAAAAAAAAAAAAAAAGTAATGCTAATCACACAGACAAGCCCAGGAACCCTCAACATGAGAATCTTTCCGTTCAGCCGGAGGCAGAACGAGTACTTACCACGGGCATCCTCATCTGGCTCTCCGCTGCTAGCAGAGCGGCACGCCAACGCTGTCCGGTACACGCCGTAGTACGCCTAGTTGCTTCTACGTATTTACCGCCGCCTGATTTGATACTCTCACAAAGAGATCGACGAAAAAGCCACCCTTTCTTTGAAAAAATAAAAACCAAAACCACACAGTTAAGGAACGGTAGGCGAACGTATTTCTAAATCATAACCCACGGCTTGCAGGCAGACCAAGAGCAGCTCTGACGATGCGGTACGCTCATCAAACATCTTTCACGCAGGAATAACAGATGTACTCCTTTACCACGGGACGCAGCCGGCACAGGGACAAATTTCATGCTGTTTTTGTCACACGACCGTCCTTCTGCACCAGCCAGTGGGTTCAGAATTAAGGACAGGACAGGCTAAACGCTCACACGAGCCTCCTATCCGTAAGAAACTATTAAAAATAGAAAAAAAAACTTCCACGTTTTAGATCGCGTTGCCTTAGGGACTGCCTCCTTCAAAGCCTGCCTGTTGGGGGGGGGTGGGGGGGGGCGCGTGTGCGCGCACGCACGCGCGTGAGGCGTGGAAATCGGTCGCAGAATTCAGTTGCCTAACGAGAGACGGCCCTTCTCCTCGCAAGGCAAACGTTTCAAAACGTCGTACTCTTTTCCGATTTTACCGGCTGGTACTGGGGTTGCCCTACCAGCATGAGTTGGGGACCCGTCCCTCTGGGTCCGTGCGACGCCAAATTAAATATTCTGCAAGTAACCGAGCAGGAGATGGAAAGTAAGCTAAGATACTCTCTGCCGTACAACGTTTGTTCGCCATCGTCCCCGAGGGAATCGCACAAAGCCCACGCTTGCCGAACCGGTACGTCGGAGGCCCTACGGGAAACGGCGCTGACGTTTCGCCAAGCTCTTCTCCTGTCAAGAAGAGGACCTTTTCTGCGGCATCCCTATTGGCGTTCGGCCTGCTTTCGGCTCATTCTGGCAGGTCAGCTTTCAGAGAAAGCCTGAGATTTCAAACCGCCAAGCAACATTCACCATTCTTGCTCTCTGACTACGGGGAATTTCAGCGAATCGGAACGCTACTTGGAGCCACGTTCCGGGTCTGTTTCGCCGCAAACCAAATATCTAAGCCACGGACCGGGCGCCCGTAGAAAAATTACTTTAAAAGATTAAAGACAAGCACAGTACTCACTTTTCTGAAATTTCTTCCGGTAGCGCCATCAATTTAGCGGCCGAACCCAGCCGTCGAAATTCCGGTGCAACGGAGCGAGCAGGAACGTGTCCGTGCCGCTCTTCCCTGGCCACGGAGCCTTCCGCTCTACCCGTTACTGCGAACGTACGGAGCATCGGCGCAGCAGCACCTGTGGAATAACGCACCGCCCACAGCTATACAGAAGAAGAATCCGAGACGACGGTAGAAGACCCCAGACCAAAAGTCACCGCGGGACTAAGGGACGCGCGGACAGCGCGCGAGGGGCGGGTGTCCGGGACCCAAGCGTGGAACGGCCCCGGGATTTCTTTGTTCGGGGTCCCTCTCTTTGGAGGCGCCCCGCCCGGGCCGATCCCGCTGCTGCACCTTTCAGTTACGTTAATTATTTTACAAAATCCGACACCCGGAGACTGCTGCGGAAGCCTCGGGTCGAGCCCGAGGAGGAGGAGGAGGAGGAAGCGCGCCCGAGAAGAAGCGTGCGCGCGACACCGTGAACGGGTGCGAACGCTGGGGCGGCAGCTGCTCCTCCTCAAACAGAGACAGAGAGAGAAAGAAGAGGGGGAAAGCCACAGGGTACAGAGGGCGGAAGTGGAAAAGAGGGGCCGGGAGCCGGACAGAGGGAGGTGGAGAAAGAGGCCGTCGGAAGGGAAGGGACGGGCTGCGGGGCAGAGGGGGACTTGCCAGCGCCAGGTTCGCGGTTCCACCCGATAATCGTAAAGGTCTCTGCCAACCTCGACGATTCGGTCGCTTTAAAAAACAATCGGGATCTCGAGGCGGACCGAGGGAGAGACGGAGAATATAAAAACGGTCGCGGCTAAGAGGGCAGAGAGGGAGGAATCGCGAGACAGGGAGAGGCAAGCCGGGCAGGGGAAAAAGTCCCGACAGGCTTCTGCAGCGACAGGGAGGAATTGAAGATTCGAGAGAGGGAGCTGGACAGAGAGAGAGACGGGGAAAGGTAAGACGGTGGCGAGCTACCGGGCAGAGAAGCAGAGTTTAAAGCCGGGGACCGGGAGAGGGACAGAGAGGGAAGGAGAAGGAACGAAGGGACGGGCTGCGGGGCAGACAGGGAGGAAGGAGGAAGGAAGAAAGAAAGAGGGACAGGGAGCCAGACGAACCGCGACGGGGAAAGAAAAAGGTACCGACGGGCTAGGAGGCAGAGAGGGGAGACTTTAGAAAAACAGGGACGGGGAGCGAGACGGAGCCAGACCGAAAAAAGGAACCGTAGCGACGGGTGCCGGGACAGAGAGGCGGGCCTTCAAAACGAGGGGCAGGGAAGAGGCTCAAGAGGGACGGAGAAAGAGAGAGACTCACGACGACTCGCTACGGAGCCGAGAAGGAAGACCTCGAACAACAGGAACGAGGAGCCGCACAGAGAGAGCCAGAGACGGCAGAAATACCGACGGGCTACAGGACCGAGGGGGAGGAATGCAGAAACAGTGGCTGGGGGCCGGACAGAGAGACAGGGAGAGAGAGAAGGAAACAATAGCCACGGGCTACGGGGCAGAGAGAGCGAGGACCTAAAAAAGGTGGGGACAGGCAGCCCGTCAGAGCGAGATGGAAAAAGAACATAGCGGGGAGCAGAAAGCAAACCAAAAAACCCCACAGCGGGGTGGGAAAGCGAGGGGGGCAGAGGAGGGCCCGCGACGCAGAGGAGAGGCGATGGGGCCCCGCGGGCCCAGGACTCACCGCAGCTCTGGCTCTCGGCGCTGCCGGGAGAGCTTGCCAGCGCAGACGCTTCTTTCTCCTGCTCTCCGCCTTTCCTTTGCTGTCACTCCGGTCGCTCGGCTGTCCTCCGCCTAAGAGAATACACGGGTGTCTTACAGCTCCGAGGAGACGAGTCTGCCTAGATGAGTAGCCTGCCTCCCTGCCTCCCTCCCTCGGTACGCGGCCGCACCGTGCTTTGGATTACGCGTGGCGACCCTGCGGTGCCCGTCGGCAGCCTGACCTGCCGCGGAGCGCAACGAGGGATCTTTCCTCACGCGGCGAGGCAGGCGCTCTCTTGCCTGCAGCGGGAGGCAGCTGCCGGCCGGAGAGCCTTCCATCTCTTCTTCTTCTTCTTCTTCACCTTTCTCTGGCCATTCCAGCTTCCCTTAGGGCAGCTCCTGTCCACGGCCGGTGAGCGCTCCGCCGCCTGTCCCTTTTCGCCCCCACGCCACGAGGCGAGCCAGGCCAGGCACAGGCGAGGCGGGTGCAGTCGACGGCATCCCCAAGGGAGGGACGGGCAACCACGTCCTCAGCGCGGCCTGGGAGAGGGAAAGAAAAAGCAGTGGCCGTTACTACCGGAGGTCGGCCCTGGCCGGAGACCCTCCTCCTTCTGCAGGGGCTTCCGGAGACGCCGCTCTTTCCCTGCGCTGCTGCCGCTGCCGCCGCCGCCAGCACCCCCCGTTCAGGAAGAAAGCGGCACAGGCGAGGGCCAGCTTGCCGCCTTCACGCCAGGGCTCGGGGGCGGCCTGGGGCTGCCGGACAGGCTTCCGGAGAGTCCGACCGGTAGCGCTCGTCTCGGGACACTGGGCAACGCCTCACCGCGCGCGCGCGCGCTCTCGTAGCACGGCCGCACCGCTGCTCGGGAGTGGCTGGAAGCCTGCAGAAAACCACTCGAAACCGGCAAAAAAACCCCAACCTCGCGCTCCTGCGAGAGCAAGTCGGGCTGTCCGGCAGCCACGTCCGCGAAAACCACGCCTCCCGGCACGCACTGGCAAGCGCCGCGTGGCAGCCATTAGAGTGCCGTAAGACTACACTTCCCGGCGTGCTCCGGGGAGCCAATATGGCCGACCAGCAGCCGCGTGCCCCAAGACTGCAACTCCCGGCGTGCCGCGGGAGGCAGCCTTCCACGCTTCCTGACCCTGCGGGGACACCGTCCCGTGCCCTCACCCCAAAGCCGACTCACCCGAAAGCCCCGCCGAGCCGCGACGGCAGCCCCGAGCTCCGCAGCGCGGCTCCGGGCTGGCGCCCCCCCCCCCCGCCTCCCCTCAGCCACCTCCGAAAGGCGCGGACGCCCGCCGGCTCCGGGCAGCCCCCCGCCGCGCGGCTCCGGACGGTCTCCCCGCCCGGTTCCGACACGGCGCGCACCCCCCCCCCCCCGCCGCCCGGCTCCGGGCAGCCCCCCTCCCCTCGGGGACACGGACCCCGCCGCCCCCCCGCCCCCCCGCCTCTCCTCGGAGGCGGCACCGCTGCCGCCGCCCTCCTCGGGGCTTTCCCCGGGCCCCGCCGGTCCGTCCCGCTGCCCCGCTCACCTTCTCCCTCCGTGCAGCCGCAGCCCGGCGACGCCTCCGCTCCTCCCTCGGCTCACAGCAGCCTCTGCACACCGGCTGCCGGCAGCCGGTTCCGGGGAGGGGGCGTGGCGCTGCACTGCGCATGCGCGGCGCTGCCGCCGCAGTACCGAAATTTGGTCGCTAGGCGGCAGCACCGAGCGAGCATGCGCTGTGCGCTGCGTGAGGGGCGGAGTTTGCGTGAGGGGCGGAGTTTGCGTGAGGGGCGGAGTTTGCGTGAGGGGCGGAGTTTGCGTGAGGGGCGGAGTTTGCGTGAGGGGCGGAGTTTGCGTGAGGGGCGGAGTTTGCGTGAGGGGCGGAGTTTGCGTGAGGGGCGGAGTTTGCGTGAGGGGCGGAGTTTGCGTGAGGGGCGGAGTTTGCGTGAGGGGCGGAGTTTGCGTGAGGGGCGGAGTTTGCGTGAGGGGCGGAGTTTGCGTGAGGGGCGGAGTTTGCGTAAGGGGCGGAGTTTGCGTAAGGGGCGGAGTTTGCGTAAGGGGCGGAGTTTGCGTAAGGGGCGGAGTTTGCGTAAGGGGCGGAGTTTGCGTGAGGGGGGGAGTTTGCGTGAGGGGCGGAGTTTGCGTAAGGGGCGGAGTTTGCGTAAGGGGCGGAGTTTGCGTAAGGGGCGGAGTTTGCGTAAGGGGCGGAGTTTGCGTGAGGGGCGGAGTTTGCGTAAGGGGCGGAGTTTGCGTGAGGGGCGGAGTTTGCGTAAGGGGCGGAGTTTGCGTAAGGGGCGGAGTTTGCGTAAGGGGCGGAGTTTGCGTGAGGGGCGGAGTTTGCGTGAGGGGCGGAGTTTGCGTAAGGGGCGGAGTTTGCGTAAGGGGCGGAGTTTGCGTAAGGGGCGGAGTTTGCGTAAGGGGCGGAGTTTGCGTAAGGGGCGGAGTTTGCGTAAGGGGCGGAGTTTGCGTAAGGGGCGGAGTTTGCGTAAGGGGCGGAGTTTGCGTGAGGGGCGGAGTTTGCGGGAGGGGCGGAGCCAAGAAGCATCACTTTTGGATCCCGAGGATGCGAGCAATGTGACCTTGTTGAATACGTTAATACCCCCACACACACCTCCTCCCCTGCCCTCCATCACGGCCCCTCGCCCCCCCCCCCCCCGCAAAGGAAGCGCCAACGCAGCCGGCACGGCAAAAGAGACCGCAAGCGTTTATTCAGTCACACACAGAGCCGGTTCCGGGAGAGACTCCGCACCGGGGCTCGGGGCCCGGCCCTGGGGCACCTCGGCTGTCCTACCCAGAGCCACGCTCGCCAGTCCGGCGTGGAACAGACACACGGTCGGTCCGTCAGGCTGCTGGAGAGCTGGGCTGCTACGTGCAGGCTGCCGCCAAAACCGAGGAGCCGGCTGCAGGACGCTAGAAGAGAGGAGAAAAGGGGCAGCCAGCTGGATGGGGGGGGCGGCGGCGGCGGCGAGCGAGAAAGCACGAGGCAAGGAAAGGGACGGCGAGTGAAGGACGGGGACAGGGAGCCTGACAGAGAGGCAGGAAGAAGCGGCAGGAAGAGAGGCAGCGGGACGGCGACCGACAAACCAGGACGGGGAGCGGGACAGAGAGGCAGAAACGACCCTGGGCGGGCAGCGCCACGGCGAGGGAGGAAAAGAGAATAAGGGCAGGGAGCCGGACCGAGAGGTACGGCGAGGGACAGCGGCACGGGGAGCAGGACAGAGCAACAGAGAATAAAAAAAGGAAGCGGGAGCGTGAGAGAACCGGGCTGGGGAGCAGGGAGAAGGAGAGATAAAAGGAGAGAGCAACAGAGGGGAAGAGGACCGGGGAGCGGGACGCTGGGGCAGAGTGAGAAAAAGAGGGGCAGGGAGCAGGACAGAGGGGCAGAGGCAGAAGGAGGACAGAGGGACAGAGAGACAAAAGAGGGAGACGAGGACTGGGCAGAGGGGAGAGAAAGACGGGGGCAAGGAGCAGAGACACAAAGGTGCCAGGAAAAGGACGGTCAGATGGAGCGAGAAACAGGGTCGGGGAGCAGGACAAAAGGACAAAGAAAAAGGCGAGGAAGAAGGAAGGAAGGATAAGGTGGGACAGGGAATGGGACATACGCAGTGAAACAAAGCAGAACAGAGAAGAGAGGACAGGGATTGAGGAACAGAGAGAGAGATGCAGGCTGGTACACAGAGACGGCGAAGGTAAGCAAAACCAGCGACAGGCAGGAGGACCTGGTTCTGACAACCCATCGCTCCCGGTGTCGCTTCCACGGCCTCAAAAAATGCGACGTGCCGCAAGACAAGAGAATGGGAGAGTGAAAGCAAAGGCACGGGAAACTTCACGCTCTTAGTAATTTCACTGAGCATCACAGCTTACAGTTACTCAATGTCTTCCGGTGTCACAGGGTGAGGTACAACTGATTTCGTCTCCATATCTCTGGACAGAGCTTTTCTCATATCTGGGGGGGGGGGGGGGGAAAAAAAAAAAGATATTCTAAGACGACAGTCCTTGCACAAAGCCACGTTCAGCGAATTCTCTATTACAATAAGGTCGTTTCTAACCCAGAAGATTTCACAGAATCATAGAGTATCTCAAGTTGGAAGGGACCCATACGGATCGCCGAGACCAAGCCCCCGCTCCACGCGGGACTACCTAAAACTAAACCGTGCGACTAAGAGCATCGTTCAGACGCTCCTTGAACTCCTGACAGGCTCGGTGGCTGCGACCGCTTCCCTGGGGAGCCTGTTCCGTGACTGAGCGACCACCCTCTCAGTGAAAAGCCTTTTCCCAACGTCCGGTCTGAACTTGCCCTGACGCAGCTTTGTCCCGTTTCCTCGGGTCCTAGTGCCGGTCACCGGAGAGAGCGGAGGTCAGCGCCTCCCCCTCCGCCGTCCCCCTCGAGGAAGGTGTAGACTGCGATGAGGTCACCCCTCGGCCTTCCCTTCTCCAAGCTGAACAAACCAAGTGACCTCAGCCGCTCCCCTAAGTCTCGCCTCGGAGACCTCTCGCCATCTCGGCCGCCCTCCTCCGCGCACGCTCCGAGAGCGTTGTTCGGCGGCACCGCTCTCGACTGGAACCTAACGCTGCACGTAACTCAACTGAGCGGAAAGGAAATGACGGGCTAAAGGGACAAATACACGATTTAAGGCAGCCGCAACGATGGCAGATGTCTGTCCGTAGCCCTTCTATTTATTTCACAGCGCTCCTGCGTACCAAACGAACGGTACCAGAGCCGAAAAGGTATACGGCGTGGCCACGTTACCCCTCGGGGAGGACGGCGAAAGGAGAGAAGATCTAGAAAGAGGAAGCAGCTGGTACTTCGCTTTTGGTAACAGAATTAACATCAACACGTTCCTTCCCTTTGAAATTGAAAACGCCACCCAATTCTCTGCCACTGTTGACCACCGACACTTGTAAATTTCTAGTGAAACAGCTGAGGAAAACAAAGTTTCAGGTCCCTGGCTAGGGGAAGAAACCAGGCAAGCGCCGCCGTTCCTTCCCCCCGACAACACTAGCAAAAAAAACCAGCCGCTGGGGGCGAGCGTTCCTCCGAAAGAAAAATCAGGTGAGAAACCGCATTTTTATTTTCAGCTTACCTACAGGATAAATGTCTTTGTAGTTGCTACAAAACGTGTAAACTGCACAAAGATTAAGTTTTGTAACCGATCTAAGGTTCAGTACGAAAAACTACCTAAAGGAGTACGCAAAGTCCCACTCATCAACACTTATCTGACCCTGTTTCATATAAAAAAAAAAAAAAAAAAAAAAGTAATGCTAATCACACAGACAAGCCCAGGAACCCTCAACATGAGAATCTTTCCGTTCAGCCGGAGGCAGAACGAGTACTTACCACGGGCATCCTCATCTGGCTCTCCGCTGCTAGCAGAGCGGCACGCCAACGCTGTCCGGTACACGCCGTAGTACGCCTAGTTGCTTCTACGTATTTACCGCCGCCTGATTTGATACTCTCACAAAGAGATCGACGAAAAAGCCACCCTTTCTTTGAAAAAATAAAAACCAAAACCACACAGTTAAGGAACGGTAGGCGAACGTATTTCTAAATCATAACCCACGACTTGCAGGCAGACCAAGAGCAGCTCTGACGATGCGGTACGCTCATCAAACATCTTTCACGCAGGAATAACAGATGTACTCCTTTACCACGGGACGCAGCCGGCACAGGGACAAATTTCATGCTGTTTTTGTCACACGACCGTCCTTCTGCACCAGCCAGTGGGTTCAGAATTAAGGACAGGACAGGCTAAATGCTCACACGAGCCTCCTATCCGTAAGAAACTATTAAAAATAGAAAAAAAAACTTCCACGTTTTAGATCGCGTTGCCTTAGGGACTGCCTCCTTCAAAGCCTGCCTGTTGGGGGGGGGGTGGGGGGGCGCGTGTGCGCGCACGCACGCGCGTGAGGCGTGGAAATCGGTCGCAGAATTCAGTTGCCTAACGAGAGACGGCCCTTCTCCTCGCAAGGCAAACGTTTCAAAACGTCGTACTCTTTTCCGATTTTACCGGCTGGTACTGGGGTTGCCCTACCAGCATGAGTTGGGGACCCGTCCCTCTGGGTCCGTGCGACGCCAAATTAAATATTCTGCAAGTAACCGAGCAGGAGATGGAAAGTAAGCTAAGATACTCTCTGCCGTACAACGTTTGTTCGCCATCGTCCCCGAGGGAATCGCACAAAGCCCACGCTTGCCGAACCGGTACGTCGGAGGCCCTACGGGAAACGGCGCTGACGTTTCGCCAAGCTCTTCTCCTGTCAAGAAGAGGACCTTTTCTGCGGCATCCCTATTGGCGTTCGGTCTGCTTTCGGCTCATTCTGGCAGGTCAGCTTTCAGAGAAAGCCTGAGATTTCAAACCGCCAAGCAACATTCACGATTCTTGCTCTCTGACTACGGGGAATTTCAGCGAATCGGAACGCTACTTGGAGCCACGTTCCGGGTCTGTTTCGCCGCAAACCAAATATCTAAGCCACGGACCGGGCGCCCGTAGAAAAATTACTTTAAAAGATTAAAGACAAGCACAGTACTCACTTTTCTGAAATTTCTTCCGGTAGCGCCATCAATTTAGCGGCCGAACCCAGCCGTCGAAATTCCGGTGCAACGGAGCGAGCAGGAACGTCTCCGTGCCGCTCTTCCCTGGCCACGGAGCCTTCCGCTCTACCCGTTACTGCGAACGTACGGAGCATCGGCGCAGCAGCACCTGTGGAATAACGCACCGCCCACAGCTATACAGAAGAAGAATCCGAGACGACGGTAGAAGACCCCAGACCAAAAGTCACCGCGGGACTAAGGGACGCGCGGACAGCGCGCGAGGGGCGGGTGTCCGGGACCCAAGCGTGGAACGGCCCCGGGATTTCTTTGTTCGGGGTCCCTCTCTCTGGAGGCGCCCCGCCCGGGCCGATCCCGCTGCTGCACCTTTCAGTTACGTTAATTATTTTACAAAATCCGACACCCGGAGACTGCTGCCGGAAGCCTCGGGTCGAGCCCGGAGGAGGAGGAGGAGGAAGCGCGCCCGAGAAGAAGCGTGCGCGCGACACCGTGAACGGGGTGCGAACGCTGGGGCGGCAGCTGCTCCTCCTCAAACAGAGACAGAGAGAGAAAGAAGAGGGGGAAAGCCACAGGGTACAGAGGGCAGAAGTGGAAAAGAGGGGCCGGGAGCCGGACAGAGGGAGGTGGAGAAAGAGGCCGTCGGAAGGGAAGGGACGGGCTGCGGGGCAGAGGGGGACTTGCCAGCGCCAGGTTTGCGGTTCCACCCGATAATCGTAAAGGTCTCTGCCAACCTCGACGATTCGGTCGCTTTAAAAAACAATCGGGATCTCGAGGCGGACCGAGGGAGAGACGGAGAATATAAAAACGGTCGCGGCTAAGAGGGCAGAGAGGGAGGAATCGCGAGACAGGGAGAGGCAAGCCGGGCAGGGGAAAAAGTCCCGACAGGCTGCTGCAGCGACAGGGAGGAATTGAAGATTCGAGAGAGGGAGCTGGACAGAGAGAGAGACGGGGAAAGGTAAGACGGTGGCGAGCTACCGGGCAGAGAAGCAGAGTTTAAAGCCGGGGACCGGGAGAGGGACAGAGAGGGAAGGAGATAGGAACGAAGGGACGGGCTGCGGGGCAGACAGGGAGGAAGGAAGGAAGGAAGAAAGAAAGAGGGACAGGGAGCCAGACGAACCGCGACGGGGAAAGAAAAAGGTACCGACGGGCTAGGAGGCAGAGAGGGGAGACTTTAGAAAAACAGGGACGGGGAGCGAGACGGAGCCAGACCGAAAAAAGGAACCGTAGCGACGGGTGCCGGGACAGAGAGGCGGGCCTTCAAAACGAGGGGCAGGGAAGAGGCTCAAGAGGGACGGAGAAAGAGAGAGACTCACGACGACTCGCTACGGAGCCGAGAAGGAAGACCTCGAACAACAGGAACGAGGAGCCGCACAGAGAGAGCCAGAGACGGCAGAAATACCGACGGGCTACAGGACCGAGGGGGAGGAATGCAGAAACAGTGGCTGGGGGCCGGACAGAGAGACAGGGAGAGAGAGAAGGAAACAATAGCCACGGGCTACGGGGCAGAGAGAGCGAGGACCTAAAAAAGGTGGGGACAGGCAGCCCGTCAGAGCGAGATGGAAAAAGAACATAGCGGGGAGCAGAAAGCAAACCAAAAAACCCCACAGCGGGGTGGGAAAGCGAGGGGGGCAGAGGAGGGCCCGCGACGCAGAGGAGAGGCGATGGGGCCCCGCGGGCCCAGGACTCACCGCAGCTCTGGCTCTCGGCGCTGCCGGGAGAGCTTGCCAGCGCAGACGCTTCTTTCTCCTGCTCTCCGCCTTTCCTTTGCTGTCACTCCGGTCGCTCGGCTGTCCTCCGCCTAAGAGAATACACGGGTGTCTTACAGCTCCGAGGAGACGAGTCTGCCTAGATGAGTAGCCTGCCTCCCTGCCTCCCTCCCTCGGTACGCGGCCGCACCGTGCTTTGGATTACGCGTGGCGACCCTGCGGTGCCCGTCGGCAGCCTGACCTGCCGCGGAGCGCAACGAGGGATCTTTCCTCACGCGGCGAGGCAGGCGCTCCCTTGCCTGCAGCGGGAGGCAGCTGCCGGCCGGAGAGCCTTCCATCTCTTCTTCTTCTTCACCTTTCTCTGGCCATTCCAGCTTCCCTTAGGGCAGCTCCTGTCCACGGCCGGTAAGCGCTCCGCCGCCTGTCCCTTTTCGCCCCCACGCCACGAGGCGAGCCAGGCCAGGCACAGGCGAGGCGGGTGCAGTCGACGGCATCCCCAAGGGAGGGACGGGCAACCACGTCCTCAGCGCGGCCTGGGAGAGGGAAAGAAAAAGCAGTGGCCGTTACTACCGGAGGTCGGCCCTGGCCGGAGACCCTCCTCCTTCTGCAGGGGCTTCCGGAGACGCCGCTCTTTCCCTGCGCTGCTGCCGCTGCCGCCGCCGCCAGCACCCCCGTTCAGGAAGAAAGCGGCACAGGCGAGGGCCAGCTTGCCGCCTTCACGCCAGGGCTCGGGGGCGGCCTGGGGCTGCCGGACAGGCTTCCGGAGAGTCCGACCGGTAGCGCTCGTCTCGGGACACCGGGCAACGCCTCACCGCGCGCGCGCGCTCTCGTAGCACGGCCGCACCGCTGCTCGGGAGTGGCTGGAAGCCTGCAGAAAACCACTCGAAACCGGCAAAAAAACCCCAACCTCGCGCTCCTGCGAGAGCAAGTCGGGCTGTCCGGCAGCCACGTCCGCGAAAACCACGCCTCCCGGCACGCACTGGCAAGCGCCGCGTGGCAGCCATTAGAGTGCCGTAAGACTACACTTCCCGGCGTGCTCCGGGGAGCCAATATGGCCGACCAGCAGCCGCGTGCCCCAAGACTGCAACTCCCGGCGTGCCGCGGGAGGCAGCCTTCCACGCTTCCTGACCCTGCGGGGACACCGTCCCGTGCCCTCACCCCAAAGCCGACTCACCCGAAAGCCCCGCCGAGCCGCGACGGCAGCCCCGAGCTCCGCAGCGCGGCTCCGGGCTGGCGCCCCCCCCCCGCCTCCCCTCAGCCACCTCCGAAAGGCGCGGACGCCCGCCGGCTCCGGGCAGCCCCCGCCGCGCGGCTCCGGACGGTCTCCCCGCCCGGGTCCGACACGGCGCGCACCCCCCCCACCCGCCGCACGGCTCCGGGCAGCCCCCCTCCCCTCTGTGACACGGACCCCGCCGCCCCCCCCGCCCCCCCGCCTCTCCTCGGAGGCGGCACCGCTGCCGCCGCCCTCCTCGGGGCTTTCCCCGGGACCCGCCGGTCCGTCCCGCTGCCCCGCTCACCTTCTCCCTCCGTGCAGCCGCAGCCCGGCGACGCCTCCGCTCCTCCCTCGGCTCACAGCAGCCTCTGCACACCGGCTGCCGGCAGCCGGTTCCGGGGAGGGGGCGTGGCGCTGCACTGCGCATGCGCGGCGCTGCCGGAGTTTGCTTCAGGCACACGGCTCGGCGTGGGTCAGGGGCGGAGCCAAGAAGCATCACGTTTGGATCCCGAGGATGCGAGCAATGTGACCTTGTTGAATACGTTAATACCCCCCCCCACACCTCCTCCCCTGCCCTCCATCACAACCCCTCACCACCTGCAAACGAAGCGCCAACGCAGCCGGCACAGCGAAAGAGACCACAAGCGTTTATTTGGTCACACACGGACCCGGTCCGCACCTCGGCACTCGTTCTGATATCCATCTCTGTCTCTTCACCAGCAATGCAGCACTGTGAAAGTAACTGCTGTACTTCAGCCCGCTAGTTGCTGCTCACCTGACCGGCATCACCTCCTGTATCCACATCTTACAGGGTCCACACCCAGGCTTGCACCTTCCAAATAAAAGCCACACAAATCTGCATATAGTCCTATAGCCACCAGCCATATCTTCCCTCCAACACCACCGCCCAACCCACCTTCTTACAGCCCTCTGCTTGCCTCCTCTCCTGATCTTTGGTGCGCATCTTCTCTCTGCACCTGAAAAAGAAAACCCCAGATTATTAAACAAGTCAGCCAGTTGCTGAGTGAGAGCCAGACAATTCCAGACTGGCCATACTGACACACTAACCATACACTTATTGCTATTCCACCTAACCCTGACTCGACACCCCCAGGCAGAGCAGCTCCACAGCCACCACACACAAAGACCAACACGACACAGCACGCTACAAGGGATGCGAGTCAAAGATGAGAGAAAACTCTTGGCAAGAAGAATGACTCCCAGACCAGAGGGGCTGCTGAACAAAGACGACCTACGGGGTGCGACACCCAGGCAAGGAAGCTGTATGGTGTGTTGGGTTTGCGTGGCAGGGTTTTGGTAGCGGGGGGGCTACAGGGGTGGCTTCTGTGAGAAGCTGCTAGAAGCTCCCCCTGTGTCTGACAGAGCCAATGCCAGCCGGCTCCAAGACGGGCCCGCCGCTGGCCAAGGCCAAGCCAATCAGCACCTCTGTGATAACATATTTAAGAAGTAGAAAAACACTTGGAGAGAGAGAGCTTTTGCAGCCGGAGAGAGGAGTGAGAAGATGTAAGAAACTCTGCAGACACCAAGGTCAGTGCAGATGGAGGGGGAGGAGGAGCTCCAGGCGCCGGAGCAGAGATCCCCCTGCAGCCCGTGGTGAAGGCCATGGTGAAGCAGGCTGTCCCCTGCAGCCCATGGAGGAAGGATGAGGGGGTGTAGCGATTCCACCTGCAGCCCGTGGAGGACCCCACGCCGGAGCAGGTGGAGGCACCTGAAGGAAGCTGCGGCCCGTGGGAAGCCCACGCTGGAGCAAGTTCCAGGCCGGACCGGTGGACCCGTGAAGAGGGGAGCCCACGCCAGGGCAGGTTTGCTGGCAGGACTTGTGACCCCGTGGGGGACCCCACGCTGGAGCAGTTTGCTCCTGAAGGTCTGCACCCCGTGAGAGGGACTCCATGCTGGAGCAGGGGAACGATGAGAGGAGTCCTCCCCTGAGGATGAAGAAGCAGCAGAAACACCGTGAGATGAACTGACCGTAACCCCCACTCCCCGTCCCCCTGTGCCGCTGAGGGGGGGAAGGTTGAAGCCGGGAGTGAAGTTGAGCCCGGGAAGATGGGAGGGGTGGGGGGAAGTGTTTTAAGAGTTGATTTTATTTTCTCATTCCTCTACTCTGTTTTGCCTAGTAATAAATTAGATGAATTCCCTCTCTAAGTTTGGTCTGTTTTGCTCGTGACAACAATTAGTGAGTGATCTCTCCCTGTCCTTATCTCGACCTACAAGCATTTCATTATGCCTTTTCTCCCCTGTTTAGTGAATGAGGGGAGTGAGAGAGCAGCTCTGGTGGGCACCTGGCCTCCAGCCAGGGTCAACCCACCACATATGGCAACCCCACAAAAGAATTGACTGTAAGTGACCCGGTACAAGAAGTTACTGTCAAAACTGAGATGATGGATGCAGCAAGAAGCCTGTCTTCAAGACCTAAGCACGTATGGATGCAGGGAAGAAGCCCCAGTCCATGAGAAGGGAAGGCTAGAGAGCAGAGCTCCCGATGCAGCAAAAAGAGGACCCACCGGCAACTTCTGAGAATCAAGACCAATCCACGCCATAAGCTTGTTATGCAAGAAGCCCCCGACTGGCACTATGCCGATGAGTACGGGCATTTGAGACCCTAGGGATGGTGCCCGAGAAGCACGCTGTGCCCCTTGAGCGCAGAGAGGGCATTGAGACCTGAGGAAGGGCTAAGACACAGAAGACAAGATACATGACAAAACAGACAGACTGGAACTGCCCTGCCCAGTCTAGCAACATGCTGACAAGTAACCCACTCCCTTAGCCCACCCAAGGGAGACTGCTCCTGGACAGCCCTCTTCCCTATGCTAACTTTAAATGCCTCCACTCCCCCCAATCTCATCCCTGCAACTCCCAACCTTGTTCCCTCCTCCCAGACCCTCCCTGGTCCCAGTCCCTCAACTTAGCTTTCAGAGGGGCAGGGATCCAGAACCATCAGCAACAGTAACATCAACACCACACATTTGCTAACTGGGACAGTCCTGCAGTCGCTCTGTTCTTCATTATCTGCAGTAAAACATCACCGTAAACAAGCAGCATCAGCAATAAGCCATTGCATCAGCCAACACTTACCTCTCCCATAACACCCCCCCATCCTCAGAAGGGCCGTGGCATTCTGCTCGCTTGCTCGTTCCACAGATGGACACAGTAGCAGTCACTGCTTGTGGTACCTGAGATGCCAAGAGACACAAAATTACTGTTACTCTTTGAGAAGTCACCAGCCCCATTCTCCTCCACTGCTGCTCACCTCAAATCCTCATCCAGTTCCAAAAGCAGCCAGCACAGCACCTAAAAAAACCAAAGAAAACCGCTTAAACAAGCTGCCATGATTTCCTGCTCTGAGACTCCAGTCCTGCTGACAACTGGCTCGCCTTATTGGCATACAGCTTTGCCCCTCCGAGGCTGCTTACAGCACCTGAAAAAAAACAAAGCAAAGGCCACACACCAAGGTGCTGCTCAAAACTGCAGCCTGCCCGCATCATTTCCCATCTTCCTTTACCTCAGCTGTTCATCCTTGCCACCTCTGCCATTTACAGGTTGCCACATTGAGGCTCAGGTGACAAGTGACACGAACTACCTCCTTACCTACAAAACCCCTTAGGGAATTATAGAGGCAGTCGGTCAATGGAAAAAGCACGATGATCGTAACACAGCAACTCAAAGATCCAAGACGGGCACCTTATGACTACTGAAACTGGTGCTAAAAACACAATAGATAAACAAGAGAACATAACTCCTGTGACTGATACTAGAGCAAACCTCATTGCACACTTAAGGAAAAAGGCAAAACTGGAAAATACAAAAAGCTTGCATGTCAGGACCACAATAAAAGACAGACCCCTGGCTAGCAATTGTTACGAGCACAGATAATACGCATCCTCTTCTCCAAGGGATTCCAGGGAACACAGTCACTCAAGCCTGCACTGGAAATAAGTGCCTAGTCTACATCTCTAAGTAACTGTGACATCCAGATGGACAGTAAAGGGATGGATGCAAAAATTAAGTCAGGGAACAAAGAAAGTAGAAGGCACAGGGAAACAGATCTCAGAGTTTGGGGGTACATTTTAATATACCCTATGCTTCACAAGATAACTCTTCTTACATTCAGCTCTGCTTATTGCTGTACAGAGGCCCAGATGGTTTACATTGCACCTCTCAGGATTGTCATACCTCTGGTCAGCTGCAGTGAGACTAAAATAGTCCAGACCTCATCAGCACCTGAATCCAATTATAAAACTTATCTGAGAACAGGTAACAAGTCCTCCTCTCTTTTGCAACTGTCCCTTGGTCCCCAAACTTTCAAAACCCCTTCTCTTCTCCCAAACTCTGAGATAGATCCGCACTTCTTCCTGGCAGCTCCTTCCCTGTATTTGTACCTCTAAATCCCCTGTGATGGCCACTCCTCAGGAGCTACTCTTCAGAGCCTTACCCTGTATTCTGCAGGCAACTCCTATCTTCCATCTTCCCACAAAGTCTGGGCTCTGCTACAGGCCCACAAAGTAAACAAAGTCACAATGCTTATGATCTACAAGGACCTGCCACAAGCCACAAAGGTTGTAGGAACAACATAGTACTCTGTGGGCAATTGGGAAGAGCAATGAGTTGTCCTGTAACCTAAAAAATGCTATGCCTTCCATCCCTGCTGCTTTCTTTAGAAATGCTAAAACTCCATATACAGATACATACAAGATGCTCACCTTAACTCCTACTAGATAATCTCATCATTGGGCCTATTAAGAGATATGATACTGGCAACCTACACAGTATACAGTAAGGCTGGTGAAAAAAATTAGGTTCCATCTTCTATGAAGTCAGGAATGCCAGTAAAATGCAATGCACCTAGAATTAAAAAAAAATTAATTGAATGCTATTAAATTCATCTTGCAAGCCCTGAACATTTCATACAAAGTTACTTACCCAAAAAAAAAAAAAGCCTAAACCAAAAAGCACTACATACAAGTATACTTATTGCTTAACCTTGACTAGTCCTGAAGCTTCTACTTCAGACACCTCTGCAAACAGCTGAGCTGGCTCAAAAGCTGCCATCAACCAAACAAACAGCACAGCACCCACACTGGAGAAGCCTGGAAGGAGATGGAGCTCCCTAGCAGAGGCCTGCGGTTCATATACCCCGGCCCTGCCCACCACCCTTCCCACCAGCCCCTGGGAAAGGGGAGGGGCTGACCACCACAAGGCTTAAAGGCGGCCAGAGGAGCAGTGGTGGTTTTCTACTCTGCCTTAATTTTATGGTGTGTGACGCAGCAAACAGAGACAGTAACTCTTATTGGAAGCAACAGTACTTCATCTTTTAGTACAGTTACATCTGCTGATTCAACAATGTGAGCTGGTAGGTAATGAAACTTAATTTTTCTGGGATGTAGATAGAAAAAGATGAGTGCCGTGCTAAACCTTGTAGGAAAGTAATTCATTAAATGCAATACCAATGTTAATATTGAAAAGCATATGTTTTAGTTTCCTATAAGAAAAACCAAAATGCTATGAGGTTACACATCATGTCTAACAAGATGCATGTACTGCCTGACTTCTACCAGAACTACATTCTGAAAAAGAGCAAATGACAAAGCAGAAATAGAGCCTGTAAGAATCCCTTTTCAAATATATCTCTGGTTGCAAAGTAAATTATTGACTGTAAAGTGCTGACCAGCCTTGGCGGTGTCTCAGACTAACTCCCTTAACAGAACTAGATGAGTCCCAAAGAGGAGGAAACACAAAAAAACCATGAAAATACAAGAAATGGGGCATTGATGGGTGCTGATGGACAAAAGAAGGTATGGAGATGACCAGGAGGAACTTGGGTGATCATCTGAGTGGAGCACAGATGGTCTTGAGTGGCCAGCGACTTAACATGGGAATCCTAGATGGCATAGAGGAACAAATGAGTCATCTGTGGCTCAAAGATGGCCTCACCGAAAGCACTACAAGGTGGATGCAGACCACAAGGAAGGTCTCGGGAGGCATCGTGACCGGGAGAAGGAATGTCCTGAGGGAGCCAGGGAGACTGAAAAATTATTTGGGATATGACAATTAAATTCAAATGGGCTACAAACTGAGTAAACATGTCGTCGGAGGGTCAGGGAACTAATAGAGGCGTGGCTAGAGGGAAGAGAGGACAGAATGACTGGGCTGGGTCATGGATCTGGACCCGGAAAGCCTTTTGAGGGAACGAGAGGGGTGCAAGGTCCGCTACGAAGCTAAAGGTGTGCTAAGGGCAACCTCAAAGGTGTCTACAGGTGTCAGGACACCGTGAGAGGGGTCCTGGGTAGGCCAGAGAGAGCAGAGATGACTCAGGGATACAAGGAGGAAGTCTGAGGGGATTTGAATGGAGTACAGATGTCCTCGGGAAGCCGGGGACCACATGGAGGCACCCTAGATGACAGAGAGGATGGTAAGAGCGCTCTGAGGCATGAAAAAAACCCGAGGATGGTTTCTGAGGGAACGAGAGAGGATCAAAGTCCACTACGGAGCTAAAACAGGGCTGTGGGACGCACAGAGGGATCGTGAAAAGCTCGGAGGGATAACAGAGATTGAAAGGGAAAGCGCTACTAAAATGTTGTGGAGCACAAAGAAGGTCTCGAGAGGCATCCTAGATGGCATAGAGAAGAAAAACAATGCTCTTTTTTGGGAACGGAGATCTTAGGAGAGGTGCGATTGTAACAAAATGGGTCCAAAGGGGGGCTTACGGATCTAAAAGCGTACTGCGGGGAACATCTGAGACCTTGGCAGGCATCGTGACGGTAGCAGAGGGGTTTCGAGAGGGACAGACAAAAGAAGGCTCGAGGACGTGATGATGTAGGCCATGGGGGTTTGAACAGACTATAGACGTCCTCAGGGGACCGGGGACTGAACAGAGGTATCCTAGCTAGCATAGAGGACAACGTGAGCACTCTGGAGATGGAAGATGGCATCAGGAAAGGTTCTCGGGGATGGAGAAAGGCACAAAGTGCACCCCAGAGGGGTGGGGGGGCAGCCAAGTCCTGCCCATCTTCCTGCTTCCTTTTCACCAGGTCTCAGAAAATCCCTGGGAGCTGCCCTGATGGGGCCCGACTCCAACTGACTGTCAACCTGTCAGTTGGAAACATCCTTACAGCTTGTTGGCAGGCTCAGGCAAGCATGCCCCAGCAGCACCATTCCCTGAGGCTGCAGCCCTTTTCCACAGAGAGGCCATGGCCGTCAGCTTCACTGGCCACCCCGGGGCTCTTCCAGCCCCGGCCCGCAGCTGCAGCCATGGCCCCTTAACACCCACTATGCAACCTGCTCCCCTGGACTCTGTGACAGCCACTCACCAAGTACAGAAGGACTACAAACACAGCTGTGAGTACAAAGGAAATATCAAGTCTTTATTTGTTAATGCATCTAAGTCCCAGGAGTTAATCTGCTCTGGGGCTCTATGCCTGTACTGTCACCCTTTCCCTGGGACAACTTAGCAGTTATTACTGGAGCAGCAGATACAGCGAATGAAGATACAGCGATGGGGAGCAGGACAGAGGAACAGAAAAATAAAATGAGGCAGAAGGACTGAGGAACAGAGAAAGAAAGGCACAGGGGAAAAGGACAGTGATGGGGAAATCAATAAAAGAGGGATGAGGAGCCCTGCAGGGATGTGGCAGAAGACAAACAGGGTCAAGGAGCAGGACAGAAGGAAAGAGATAGTGATGAGTGGGAGCAGAACAGACAGATTGAGAGAGAAATTGAATGAGAGGAATAAGGAAGGGGAAAGAGAGAGAGAAAGACAGGGAACAAGCCGGAGGGATGGGGGGCAGGGGGAGGGAAGAGAAACAGATCAGGACAAAGAGATGGAGAAAGAAAAACCAGCGTTGGGCTGCAGGATGAGAAAAAAGGCCCAGGAGCAGGACATAAGGGAATAATGAGACAGCTAGCTGGACAGGGGTGTATAGCGAGAAATGATGGGGCAGGCAGTGGTATGGAGATACACAGGCAAAAAGCTAGGGGGAGGATGGAGGACAAGGAGAATAAAAGAAAAGGGACAGGGAGGAGGGCAGAGATGGAGAAAGAAACATTAGAGACAGATAGAGGAAGAGAGTGACAGGACAGAGGTGGAGAGATGGGGCGGGGGGGGTGGGAGGAGAGAAAAGACGACAGGCCAGGCACCCAATGTGGGGCTTGAAGGGTTTGAGATAATGACAGATTCAATTGGAATGTGCTAGATTGAATTTACAGCTGTTATTGCTGTTTAGCTACTAATTGACAGATTTCTGTGCTTGCTGTGGGGCTGGCTTAACTATATATTAGAGTCAAGTGCTCGTTAGTAGCTGGCTTTTTATTTTGCTGCTTATCATCTTATTCTACTGTGCCTGGGAATGTTTTGATAACAGCAATGGCTGTGCGCCTGGGCTGGCAGATGGCCAGGGCATCGCTGCTGTTTCCGTGCTGCTCTACTAGACAAGTTGGAACTCCAGTGTGAACTTGAGTCGAAGGGACTGTGACCTGTGGATGAGTCCACGTGGGAACAGGACACCTCGAAGCACCTGTGGCTGTGAATAACTCCACACCAAAGCAGGTACATCTCAAAGCGTCTGCGGCCGCGGTTATGTCTGTGCTGCAGCAGGTATACCTCCGAAGGGATTGTGGCCCGAGGGTAGGTCCACGCTGGAGAAGGTACACCTCAAAACATCTGTGGCTGTGGATAAGTCCATGCTGCAGCAGGTATGCCTTGAAGCATCAGTGGCTGTGCGTGGGGTCACGCTGGAGCACCTCAAAGTGTGCCGCCACAGATAAGCCCACAACAGAGTAGGTACGCCCCTGGAGGAACTGCAGCCATGGGTAAGGCCATGTTGGAGCAGGTATATCTCTGAAGGCGTTGTGGACTGTGGATAAGGCCATGCTGGAACAGGTGCACCTCAAAGTGACTGTGGATTAGTCTATGCCACAGCAGGTATACCACTGAAGAAGAGACTGTGCCTCATCGATAAGGCTCCACTTGGAGCAGGTACACCTCTAAGGGACTGCAGTCTGTGGATAAGTCCAAGCTGGAGCAGGGGCAAAGAGAGGAGGTCATTGCAATGTTAAACCCGATGGTCTGGTCCAAAGGGACCGGGGATGGAGATTGTAATGGAAATACCTTTAAATTGTTGTAACCAGGGATTTGCGTTGCATGTCATAGGAATTACTATAGCAGGAACCCCTTCTCGCTAGCCAGGCAAGGAGCAAGGGGAGGAGTTCATTACAATGTTAAACCCAATAACCTGGCCCAAAGGGACCAGGGGTGGAGACTGTAATGGAAATGCCTTCAAATTGTTGTAACCTGTGATTTCAAGTTGCATGTTATAGGAGTTAACTATAGCAGGACCACCTGAACCAATGGAGGACAAGCCCTACAAGAAATAGTGCAAGTGCAGCAGTGACCCAACCTGAGCTGGCTTTGGTGCCCAGTAACTCCAGGCAACATGACATCTATCCTGCCCTAAGTGACCACTGTAAGAGATGGAGCCCCAAGTCACGGACTAAATGAACTCAATGGACATTTTGTGGACTTTTTAGAAGGGGTGGTCCATAGCCAAAGGAATGGTATCTGCCTATTATATCAAAGGATGGGAAGGGGGGTGGTTAATGAAGATGTATTGGATAGTGTGGGACCTGAACCTGATGTAAATGGTATGGAATAAAGTGTGGAGAATGTGCTGGTTTTGGCTGGGATAGAGTTAATTTTTTTCATAGTAGCTAGTACAGGGCTATGTTTTGGATTTGTGCTGAAAACATCATTGATAATACAGGGACAGTTTAGTTACTGCTGAGCAGTGCTTACACAGAGTTGGGGCCTTTTCTGCTTCTCACACCACTCTGCCAGCAAATAGGCTGGGGGTGCACAAGGAGTTGGGAGGGGACACAGCTGGGACAGCTGACCCCCCACTGACCAAATATATTCTATACCCTATAACATCATGCTCAGCATATAAAGCTGGAGAAAGAAGGAGGGGATGTTCAGAGTTAGAGCGTTTGCCTTCCCAACTCGCTGTCATGCGTGGTGGAGCCCTGTGTTCCTGGAGATGGCTGAACACCTGCCTGTCCATGGGGAAGTAGCAAATGGATTCCTTGTTTTGTGCTGCTTGCGTGCATGGCTTTTGCTTTGCTTATTAAACTGTCTTTATATTGACCCATGAGTTTTCTCATTTTTACCCTTCTGATTCTGTCCCCCATCCCACCAGGGGGGAAGTGAGCAAGCGGCTGTGTGGTTCTTTACCTTTCTCTGACCTCTCCAGCTCTAGCCGTGGCAGCTCCTGTCCGCAGGCAGTAAACGTTCTATCTGTCCCTTTTTGCCCCGATGAGAGCAAGGCCAGGCAGACACAACCCACACAAGCCTGAGGCAGGTGTAGCCAACAGCGTCCCCAGGGGAGGAATGGACAATTGCGTCCTCGTTGCAGCCGCTGGGAGAGGGGAAAGAAGCAGCAGCAACCGTTGTTGCCGTAGATCGCCCCTGGCCAAATCCCCTCCTTCTCCAGGGGCTTCTGGAGACGCATCTGAAGGGGCTCCCTCGCCTCACCGGCCGTACGCCACCACCGGGACCCGCACCCAGCGTGCTGCCGTGCTGCTCCCGGGCACCAACAGCGTGCTGGAAAGGTCAGAGCCGGCGCGCCAATGCCGGGCTCCAGTACCCCCTCTCGGCAACGAGGCGGCAGCGGCAGCAAAGGGGGTGCTGGAAGCCGCGGCGAGCAGCGGGCAGGCGGCTCCCGCCCCAGGGGCGGCACCGGCGCTTCACTTCGGCGTTTTGCGCGCAGAGCGCTCGCTAATACCGCGTGCGGCGGCGGCGCTTCCTTACCGGGAGGCAGCACCGAGGGCGGCACCACCACCGCCTCGCGGGCGCCGCAGTACCGCATTGCCGTTACCGGCGGGCGACAGCTCGGAGCACGGCGGCACCACCGCGCGTGCGCGGCGCTCGAGCTGCGGAACCTAATTTGGGCGGCCGGGCGGCTGCAGCGAGCATGGCAACGCGCGTGCGCTGCTCCCGAGACGCAGTACCGAGTTTCGGTCGGCTAGCGGCAGCATCGCCCCGACGATCCTTTTCTGAGTAGTTATGACTGTTATCTCGCGGGGGCGGGGGAACCCTCGCGGAGGGTACCTGAAAAAAAAACAAAGCAGAAGACACATACCGAGATACTGCCTGAAACCTCAGCGAGTGCTATCGGCCTCTCTTTTACCTTGGCTGCTTGCACACCCAGCCTCCGCTGGCTTAGCCTGCCGTATCGAGGCGTGCGCGCCGCTGGTAAAACCCCCCAAATGGGGGATGATTATAGCTTCACCATACGATACCTGAACAATAACGGCTACTTTAGCCCACTAGACGTTGCTCGCCTTGCCCGAGTCAGCTCCAGCGCCAATATCCTGCTTTGCTCCTTCAAAACAAACACACACCAAAAGATAAAAAAAGCTGTAGCAGCTTCCACCTCAAACACCCTTCATTCGCCTACCGACCTGAGAAAGCAATACATCTTCTAAACACGCTTTGTGCTGCGCCCACAGCTTAGCCTTAAGGTATCCTGTTGCCCTTACCTCAAATATGACCCTCTGGTTTCCTGAGCTTGAAAACATACCTTCCCAGGTAAGAGACCAAAGACTACTAGTCACAAAAACCCCAGGTGCCTGGGGTGAGACGTCAGGTGGATATACCACTAAGCCCCACCTACCGTCCCACCCACAATGTCCTGAGGAAGGGGAGGGGAAAACCGGCAAAATGCATAAAGACAGCCGGCTGGGCAGAAATAAGTCTTTCACTCTGTCTTTGGTTTAAGTATACAAAGCGTAGAAAGGGGCAATAGACTGATTCTATGGAAGACTGTACGTATTACAGCAATTAAACAGGTAGGCAATTTAAACTTGTTTCAACTCTGTCAAATGCAAACCTTTATTTTAAGCTGTTAAAAGCATTTGAGGTTATTGGCGGTTTAGCGTCATCTAAAAGGGATAAAAGAGAAAAAAAATCTCTGACGCAGACTAAGAGATGCAGAAGCGTTCCTAAAAGGATAAGGCGGGCAAAAGACGGCTCTGGCGCGCATGCCCCGGCGTGCTGCACAGAAGACCGTAACTGACTGGGAGCCGAGCGCCAGAAACGCCATCTCCCGGCATGCTGTGCGGAACAACAGCGCTGATGGTAGTTGTAGTCCCCTGTTGTAGTCTCCCCGCATGCTGCGGAGAACAAAGCGCCAGGCCAGCATCCCGGTGCTGGAGGACCGCATCCCTGG
This sequence comes from Grus americana, assembly GCF_028858705.1. Taxonomy (NCBI): domain Eukaryota; kingdom Metazoa; phylum Chordata; class Aves; order Gruiformes; family Gruidae; genus Grus; species Grus americana. Next base: position 27,417 of record NW_026561547.1, read on the forward strand.
GCGTGCTGCAGTCCGTATCGCTGCGGGAGGTGTCACGCTAGGGAGAGGTCTTTCTCCCGTCCAGACCCGGAAGCCGCTTTGGAGCGCAGAGCTTCCAGAACGGCCCCGAACTGCTTTAACCCTTCCCTTCCCACTGTGACCCTCCCCAGGGATGCCGCCGCGACTCCCCGCTTCGACACGGCCCCGACCTGGCACAGACCCGTGTCCAACTAACCTAAGGCTACTACGACTCCTCAGTAAGCTCCCACCCGTCGGCCCCCTCTGCCGCAGCTCCAGCAGCCTCGCATTGCTTCCGTGGGGCCCCTCCACAATTCCGGCCCCTCGCCAACGCAGTGAACTGCCTTGCTGTGGCCCCGGTACTGCGGCTTCCCCTGTGACTCTGGGCCGGTTCTCTCCTTGCTCATTGTGTGCTGAGACCCCCACCTTTTCTGTCAAATTGCCCTGGACGTTTCCGTCAGCTCCCCTCTCCCGGAATGGGGGGAACCTGCTGCCCGAGCACAAACCACTGTCAGCGTTCCCCTGCTTCACGGTTGCAGCCAGAGTTCTGGTTTTAGCCGGCGACGTTCGGCAAGTCCGTGGCACACAACTGTCCTCCGGGGACAACGTACATCTGCCCGCAGCTGCAGTCCGGTCTGCCAGCCCCTTGGTCTAGGGCTGCCGTCCATCGGAAACACGTGAGCCATTGCCATTAGACCCATCAAGGTCCTCTGGGTCTGCCAAAGCAGCAGAGGTGTGCCCCAGCTCCTGAAAATGGCACACCAAAAGCTAAATAGAGAGACCTGGAGCATCCAAGAAGTAGTATTAAGAGGGCAAGAGAACAAATGGAGAACGTTGCGGTGCAACAAAAGGAAAAATGAAAAACACCGGGGTGGGGGGCACGCAAATGGATGGCTCTGGGAACACAGAAAGGCAAAGGAACGGCCCAGTGGCATGCCAAAAGGAAATCGGAAAACC
>NW_026561548.1:0-28820 GCF_028858705.1 Grus americana
GTCCCTAACTGCACACTCAGTGAGGTCCCCATCTCTGTGCTTGGTGCCACCCCTGTCACGCGCTTGCAATGTCCACAAGCGCCAAACTTTGCAAGGTCCCTGCCCTTTGCTCAGTACCTCCTAGTCCCCACTCAGTACTGTCCACATCCCCGTGCAGTTGGCCCCGTTCCCGTTCCGTGCTCGGCACTTTAGGCCTGCCTGCGATCACCAAGGTCCCTGCCAGCACGTGCAAGGCTGCCTTGCACAGAAGCCCAGAATGGTTGAGGTTGGAGGGTGTGGGCGGTGTGCTCCCCCCACACCTGAAGCCACAGCCACAGTGGGGGTCACGATGGCTGCATCCAGCTTTCGCTGGACTTTGGGGGACAGATGGCAACACGGCAGCCGGGGGCTGTCTGGAACAGTGACCCAGGGGTCTTGCTGGCACGCAAAATACGACTAGCAGTCAATCATCTTACTCGATAAATAGTGGACAGTCCCCTCGCCCACTGAGCTCTCCTGCACGGCCGTGGGCTGCACGCCAGGATCTCCCCTTGAGTATTAGGTTACTCCTTGAGGTGGAGAGATTCCTTGCCACAGCAGATCCTCAGTAAGCGATCAATTGCACGCTAAACTTTGAAATCTCAGCTAAGTGATATAAAGGATTGATTGCGCGTATATAATCCTTTAGGCATATACTGTTGATCAAGACTTGCACTAGGACTGGATCCAGCCGCACCTAGACTCAGAGCTCTAGGAAGGAGTTTAGAAAGCAAGGAGGTCCTTTCTGAACCTCATGACTCAACAGGAGGGTCTCCCTGGCAGTTTTGTCTCGCCCTGTCCTCTCTGCAGTAAATAATCAAGCGTACTTTGCCATCGAATCTTGTTAAACCACTAACCATTGTCACGTTCGCTACCATACTTTGTTAAATCCCTGGTTTATATCACTAAACATATTGCTGCTGCTGCTCTCTCGCCAGTGAAGCGCATGACTCCACCTGCAACAGAGGAGCCCATCTAGTCCAAGCACCTCCTGCTAAGCAGGGTCCCCTGGAGCAGGCTGCTCAGGCCCTTATCCCGCTGGCTTGGGCTGTCTCCAAGGCTGGAACTCCACAGCCTCTCTGGCGACCGGTGCCAGCACTGCAGCCCCGTACGGGTGCAAAAGCAGCCACCCCCCTGACTCGGGTGCCGAGGTGGCCGTGTCACAGGGGGCGGCAGGTAGCCGAGGGCACCCCTGCCATACTGGGGGCACACACAGACGAGTGCTGGTGATGTCAGAGTGGCCACTGTGACCCGTCGCCAAGGCCTGGATAAAGGGCTGCTGGGCTCTGGCCTTGCGACCTGGCGAGGTGAGGAGAGGGCAGGGGAAGAAGGGGCTTGCCCAGGGCTGCCGAGGGAGGAGGGGAGCCGCACTCCTTGGGGCTCCGGGGCCTGCGATACAAGCTCACCGTGTCCCACTGCTCTCTAAGGGTTGGCAGAGGAGTGTGCAGAGGAGAAACCCCGGCACTGCTGCGGCAGAGCCTCTCCAAGCACTTGCTGTCCATGCGCACCGCGTTCGCAATGAAGCAGCAGGACCCCGACTCGAGGGAGCAAGGTGAGAGCGAAGTATCCCTCCCCACAGCTCCCCATGGCGGCAGAGGGGCTGTCAGGGCAGTCTGCATCCGGCCAAGCTAGGCCAGCTAGGCGTGGACAGAGCCAGGCTTTGGGGGACGCTTCCCTCAGCCCTGCAGAGGTGCTCATTCCCAGCGGCATTTGCTCTCTCCCCTCCAGCATGCATGCTGTGTCGCCGGCAGAGGCTGACCCCGGATATCTGTGGGTGCAAAAGCGCAAAGAAGGGGCTCTGTGCCCACACCTATTGCCTGGTGAGTTGTCCTGGGGCTCCGTCCGGCTTTCGGCCAGGGATAGTCCCCTCCTTGCTGATCTCATGAGCTCCTGGCCTCCTCTGCTCTGCAGTTCCTTGCCAGCGGGCTTTTTCCACAAGAGAGCAGGAACGGGTTTCTCACCGAGGACACCAGACGCGCAATCCAGGAGGCAGCCCAGAAGGTGAGCATCTGGCAAGAGCCGGGAGGCTTGTAGCAGGAGAGGCTTGCGGGAGCTCCACCTGGAGCCCCGGAAAGAAATCCCAGCCCTTCCACCAGCTCTGGGACAAACGCCTGCTCCCAGCAGCTCCGCAGAGGCTCCGGCACAGGCCAAAGCTTCGTGGACCAGGCCGATCTGCGGGCTGTGAGCCAGCAATGCCCACAGCCTGCGCCCGGCCCGGAGCGTGGGGGCCAGCCACGCAGGCCCTGAGCCTGCCGCTGAGGGGGGCTGCTCTGCTCTTTCCAGCGCTGCTTCGTTTGCGGCGAGACGGGCGCCGCCATCACCTGCCAGCACAAGGGATGCGACCGCAGCTTCCATCTCCCTTGCGCCTCAGAGGGTGAATGTGTCACCCAGTTCTTCGGGCTGTACAGGTAAGGGCTGCCGGCCCTCGTGCAGGAGCCTCCCCACCTACCAGCAAGCGAGGAACCCACAGGGACGCTTCCCATCAGCTTGCCACAGCCCGAGCCTGAGCCCGGACAGGAGCTGGGGCTCCTTCACACCTCCTCTGCCCTCCTCGCCGTCACCGGGGAAGGACTCGGCACTTGTCACCTCACCTTGCCCATCCCTTCCATCCTTCTCCCAGGTCCTTCTGCTGGGAGCACCGCCCAGAGCAGGCAGTGCAGGCCGCTCCAGAGCACAACACCACCTGCATCATCTGCCTGGGCCTCGTGGAGGACAAAAAGTCCTACCACACCATGGTGTGCCCAGCATGCCAACACGCCTGGTTCCACCGGACCTGCATCCAGAAGCAGGCTATCCATGCCGGCGTCTGCTTCCGCTGCTTGCGTTGCCAAAGCAAAGATCAGTTCGTGATGGAAATGCTCACCATGGGGATTCGAATCTCCAAGAGGTTCGTTTTTCTCTTCCCGACTCACAAGACGTCAGGCGCAAGCAAGCGTGGTGCCAGGCCAGGGCAGGCCTGGCCGCCTGCTGTCCCCTGACTCTTTGTCCTCTGCTGCGTGGAGGAGCTGGCAACAGGGTGTGGGCAGAAGGGCAGGAACGGCCTGGATCTGCCTGATGCTGGGCAGCCGGGGCTCAAGACTTTCCCTTCCTTCTCCAGCAGACAACCGTCACGGGAGAGCGACCAGGCATTTGGACTGGTGTATCAGAGGCACATCCGCTGCAATGCCAGCAAGTGCCTTTGTCTGGGAGGCAGGGAGCAGGCAGAGGAAGAGGGGTGAGTTGCCAAAGCAGCGATCTAGGGCTCTGCATGGGATCTCTGTCTCCCCACGTGCTCAGGGAGGAAGGACTAAGAAGAAGGGTTCTGCCAGGCAATCCGGTGCTTGCGACACTTTGTCCTCACAACCAGCAACCCCTTTGCTTCCCCAGGTCCTGGCAGATGCTCCTGTGTAGCTCCTGCGCAGCCAAAGGCATCCACAGGCGCTGCTCCTACCTGAGGAACAGCGCAACCACCTGGCAGTGTGACTGCTGTGCTGGCCTGGGCCCTGGTAAGAGGCAAAGCACCCGGGTGTCCCCCGCGCTGGGGCCAGGGGCCAGGCTAGGCCTGGTAGCAGGGACTTAGGTTGGGCTTGGCTTCAGGAGGGCTGTGGGCACCACGATGGCCTCTCCTGCCCCGGGGCTGGGTGGCCGTGCTGCTGACCTTCCTGCCCCCCCTCGCAGGCGCCAGTGACAAGTCAGAGCTTGCCAGCATCAGAACCGCCAGCCAGGCGGCATCGGGGCTGTCCCATGGCTCCCTGGTGCCTGAGAGCAGCAGGCCCAGCACCATCACCTACACACCACCGGGGCCATCCCGCAGCTCCCCAGGGCCTGAAAGCAGCAGCCGCTCCAGCCACCTTGGGCCAGACCGCATCCGGCACCGCTCGCAGTTACAACATCGGGCGCAAAAGCCATACAGCCGGCCTGGCAAACCCCGTGGGACCAGCCATGTGCCAGCTCCAAGTGTCGAGCCGAGCAGCCCCAGCACTGCCTGGCAGATGGCGCTGGGGCTGTTCCTCGGTTTGCTGGCGCTCCAGAGGAGCAGCTCCACCTCTGCCAGCCAGGCAGCGTCGGGGCTGTCCCGTGGCGCTCTGGTGCTCGAGAGCAGCAGCCGCTCCAGCCACCCTGGGCCAGACCGCATCCGACACCGCTCGCGGTTACAACATCGGGCGCAAAAACCATACAGCCGGCCTGGAAGATGCTGCTGACCAGTCGTGCGCCAGCCCTGAGTGCTGGCCCCCATGCCCCAGCACAATAAAGTTGGCTGCTCATCTTAGCTGCACTGGGAGATCCCACACTCGTTTGTCCATCATCCTCCTCTGCCCTTCTCAAGGGCCAGTCTTAGGGGATGGGACTGGGGGTCTCCCTGCTCTTCTCCCCCAGGGTTGGCAGCATCTTCCCCAGACCGGAATTCCTCCCTATGAGCTGGCCTTGGCCAGCTGCCCAGCACCTTGCCCATGTGCTTCAGGCCTTGCTGGCCCCGGGAGGCTGCAGTTCAGTGTCACTCCGGAGCAGCGCTTTCCCCCAGTGGCATGCTCACACGCCACCCCCCCCTCAGCCCCATTGCACCCCTCCTCTCTACCCCTTCCCCACTCCCCTGCGACAGCTCTCCCCCACCTCCAGGCGCAGCGCCGCCGTCCCACAGGGCACTCCTTGGTTCTTTCTGGACTTGGGGGACTGTCGGCAGGCTTAAGGTGTGCCCCGGGGCTTGGGGGTTTTTTGGGGGGGGGGGGGTGTAGCTTCTGAGCCTGGAGGTTGGTGCCAATTTGCGGGGAAACTTCAGGGTTTGGGGACGTTGCTGTGTCGGGTGCATGCTGCCGGTTTGGGGGGTGCTGCCAGGGTGTGGGGTGCCTCTGGATTTAATGTTTGTTCCTGGATTTGGGCAATGCTACCAAGTCTAAGGGTTATCTCTGGTTTGGGGGGGTTGAAAGCAGCACCGGCTCCAGTGGAAACAAGCCCTGCTGTCCCTGCAGCAGTGCCAGCAGTGCATTTCGTAAGGTGCTGGGCACGGTGTGGTCATGCTCCACGCTCTGGCTCGTGGTTTCAGCAGCTCGGGTAGCCGGCTGGCCACCCTGGAGAAGAGCTGGGGTGCCACCCTCAGATGTTTTTCACTTGCTGTGTTTGAGGTGAAATTACGTCTCTCACGTCTGGAGTACTTCAGGAGAGTACACACCACGCTGCCTGCCCCGCCCTGGTAGTAAATGATGTGTTTCTCTTTGGAGTTTAATTGCCTTATTCCTTCTTTTGGTCCTCTGGTGCAGATCACTCAGCGCCAACGGTGCAGGCTGATTGTCGCATTGCGCCTGCTGTTTTGCTTGGCAGTGCTGCAGGAGGGAAGCTGGGCAGTGCTGCTCCACTGCCTGCTGCTGGGGTAGCTGTGGAGGAAAAGAGGCTTTAGGAAATCCCTTCCCGAGTCCAGCTGAAGCTCAGGAGGTTTTCTGCCAGTGGAGCTGCTGTGGCACTCACAGCACTTGGCGGAGGTCTCGGACTTTTTTGGGCTCGCTTTAGTTTCTGCTCCGTGTGAGATTGTTGGCAAGCATGGAATCCGCGCAGGCAGCCTGTGCTCCTGGGGAATTGTCTTGTTGCTTTTTGTCACAGAGCAGCTTGTCAGACAACTGCCTAGTGAACGAGGCTTCTAGTGATGGTTTGCTATCTGGATAGTCAGAAAAACAGGAGAGGGATGGAAGTCACTATCTTTAAGCTGGGTGGAATCAGCAACTCGAACTCATGAAATGTCTTGGCACATCTCAGATGAGCTCTGCTAGCATCCTCTGCCTTTAGAGTGATACTGGGTAAGATCAGGAAGCTTTAGTCTCGTGCTAGCTTTTCACCTGCAAACACTTCCATGTACTTCTTCCTGCATCTGCTTTTGTCCCTCTAAAACCAAGAGCTGGTCTCTGGGTCTTCTGCTTTGTAGTCAATGGTATTACTTTTTAGTTTAGTTCATCTGCATTTCTTTCTCTCGCTCCCTCTCTGTCTCGGAGAGCTGAATAAGCTGTTAAAGAGAAGATTAACCAGGGGCATATTCCTGCATTGAAGAATACAACGTAGGAGAGAAAGGCAGAAGTGTCTCCTCAGGAGACATCTACAAATGACATCTACAGGCTGTGTAGAAGATGGACCGCTCCGGGCCAGGGTGAGCACCCCGTGACTCACTTGCGCTCCAGTTGCTGATACAAGGCGTGGTGGTGGGCTGAAACTGCGGAAATCCCTGACCTGAGATGAGGTTTGGGGGGGCATTCCTGTCACACCGAGAACTCCACCAGAAGCTCATGTCACAGTGCCCTTTCTACAGCACACAGCTCTGCCTCCTGAGGCTGGAGAATGTCCTGTTGCCTGGCTTTGTCCACCCCATCCAGGGACTTCCTCTTCCAGGTCAGAGAGCTTCTCAAGGTCTCAGATGAATCCTTTCCTGGGAGCTTTGGATACCTGCTAGGCAGTCTGTTTTCTTTTGAAGCGACCGACCGACCGATCAGCACAGTTATGCTTATCAAGCCACAAATCTGGTATTTGAGGGCTTGTTGCACCCAGAAATAAAGCAGGCTGCATCATGTCACACTGGGGATTGTTTTGCACAATGAAAGCTGAAGTGAGGCATACAGCATTAAAGGCAGCTGTGGGTTTGACTAGCTGAGCTACATCTCCAAGCCTTCCTACCTCAGCATCTTCTCCAGTGTGGTTAAGAGACGCAGGTACATAAAACGTTCCTGGTACGAACAGAGGACATCAGGAAGTGCAGCAGTAGTGGTAAGACACTTTCTTTTTTTTTTTTTTTTTTTAATGGAATTGCATTCCCACCTCCAGCTTTTGAAGCCACTTTATCTGGCAGTAGCACAGCAGTATTCCTGAGGGTGCAGTTCCACCCGTGGAAACCAATTTGTAGCTTCCCATTTGCTGTGGCAGAGCAGCTCAAACTGGAACTAGCCCTTGCTGCAGAGATGCACCCCATAATGGGACGCTAGGGTTGTTAGCGAAGACAGTAAGATGAATGACTTCTGGCAGCTGTTTTCCACTGCAGTATCTGCACACTTGACCATCATTTCCCCATCGTTACCGATTTCTTGCTTGTACGTGACATTAATGCTTCAGTTTACCTCCTGGCTCCCTAAGCTTATTTTGCTTGGGTTTTACCAACAGATTGCAAAAAACCAATTCACAATCATTCAGCAGGCTGCTAGATTCTTATCTGCATCCTGTCTTTACCAATGCTGATGGGTACCAACCTGCTGCTGCTTACAGGAATCGGACTTCTTCTCACGGATGCTCTATCAGTCCCCAGATACGCAACACTGTGGGGGAAGGAAAGATGGTTTAGTGTCATGCAGTGATCTTTCGTAAAAGCACAGCAGCATCGAGTTAACAGAGGCCTTGTCCTTTAATGGCTTTTTGAAATTGCAGGACTTGCCGGGAAGGCTCTTCAGAAATTTCTGCATGCAAAACCCCATGTACGCAATCACTAGGCAAAATTTCTGAGAGAAATTGGCAAGTAGGTATTCGCCTTATGTCGTTCACGTTCTCCCTCTACTTGTAAGGAGGTGTGAAATGCACAGGGGTTTAGGTGCAGTAACGAAAAAGAGGTCGTGGGTGCCCTGTCCCCAAATGCAGGGCTAGTGTTGCCATATGAAATACCATGCATTTCGCAGGCTGTGGAGCTGCTGGTCCTTTTCTTAGCAAGAGTCACCAAAGGAAAAGAAACAGAAAATTCCTGCTCGGTGTCTATTTTCTTCCATTTCTTTTCAGTTCTCCTTTGCCTTGTAGCCCAGCAACTTGTAGCTTTGGAGGAGAAACATTTCCCTTGCGTTTTGCTCTTTTTCCAGAGGCAGGTCAGACAGGTTCAGGCAGGTGCCAGTGTCGCGGAGCATGCAGCTCCTTCCACAACTCCTCCTTGCTAGCTGCTGCTGAAGCTGCTTTGTTGAAGCCGCTGTCTCTCCTGCCAACCCAAACGGCTTCTTTGATTCCACTTCCCTGCATCTTCACACCCACCCGGAATAACTAGCAACTCTCGCGGTCAAGGGAGATGCTGCTGGGGTCCCTCGCAGACCTGCAGCACACCCTGTGTTGTTTCATGTCTCCTGGAAGACTTGTAAAGGGAGAGAGCATCAGGCGGCAATGTTTGCTGATGTTGCGAAGCTCTTTAGAGCAATGTGAACAGACGATGGTGGGGAGGGAGCCATGCTGCTACAGCCACAACCGTTCAAATAGCGGCCAAGGCGATGCTGTTAAGCAACGCTGTTTCAGGCCTCCATCCTCGGAGGCTTTCTAGACCCCACTGGAGGAACCCCCCCAGCATCATGGACTGACATCCTCGCTGGAGCTGCCTGGCGCCGGAGGACGCAGGCCTGGGGCCTCCTGGTGACCTTTCCAACTTGAATGAACCTCTGAGACTGTGATTTCCCTGCTCCTTTTTTCCGCCCTGCTTCCCCCCCCACGCCCCTTGCATCCACCCACATCTGGCCCATTCGTCCACCTTTGGTCCTTCTCAAGGAAGACCCTGAGCGTGATGTTCAGGGTGCCTGTGAGACACCCGTGAAGGGGCGTGCATGATTGAGGAGAGCTGCTGTTCGTTTTCTTCCTGGTTTTCCTCCTCCTGTTCTTCTTCCCCACGATCTTACTTTTCCTCCTCCCCCTTCCCCTTTCTCCAGTTTATTCTTCTCCTGGTCTTCCTCATCATCTTTTTGCTCATCCTCCTCCTCTTCTTCCTTTCCCTCCTCCTCATCCCCCCACTAAATCTAGTTTAAAGCTCTCTGTACAAATCTGGCCGGCCTGTAGCCTAAGTAGCAGTCACGTACAGGAAGCAACATGGATTTTTTTTCCCCTCCCGCAGCCCAGAGGATGCCACGTTGTTGTCCTCAGACTCAAAGGCAGAGAGAAATCCACAGAAGAGTGGTGGCCAAGAGTGAGCACAGAGGCAGCAGCAGCCGAAAGCACCTGAGCCCGAGGATGGCAGGGAGCGTGCTGATGTGCAGACAGGTAGGCTGCTGAAGGGGTGTCAGAGACTGATGGAAAGCCACAAATCCCCTGTTTTGTCTCAAAGAACTCATGGTTGGTTTTGGGGGGGGGGGGGGGAAGGGGGGCGGTGCGGGCACTGCGGAGGTGAGGCGGTTGTAAAAGAAATCTACCAGACGCGAGTTACCCTAGGTTTGCTTTATTGCCGCGCTGGATGCACGGGGGAAACAGCTCCACCAAACGTGCATACAGGGATTACCAACACACAGGTTATATAGACTCAAAATATACATATTCATTATTTTTCCAAGAACAGGCAGTCCTATGATAATCCTTTCTTAGAATCCATTTCTATCTTCTCCTCCCCGTCACGCATGCTCAGTGATTTGAGTTGGTGGTCCTCAGGGGTCTCTGGTGGTCGTCAGTGGTCTCGCACCCGTGTTCGCTGAATGACCCTCTTCTTGCAGGCATACGCAGTACGCTCGCTGGGGATACACCCCTCCATAACAACCTTCTTGATAAGATTGATATCCCCGGGCCTGTTGTCCGGTTGGGTAGGGACTGTACAAGGAACGTAGCAGCATTGTACGTTGCCATGGTCAGTTAGCTTCATTACCTATTATTACCTTGATTAGAAACCCTGTGGGGGAAGGAAAGATGGTTTAGTGTCATGCAGTGATCTTTCGTAAAAGCACAGCAGCATCGAGTTAACAGAGGCCTTGTCCTTTAATGGCTTTTTGAAATTGCAGGACTTGCCGGGAAGGCTTCTTCAGAAATTTCTGCATGCAAAACCCCATGTACGCAATCACTAGGCAAAATTGCTGAGAGAAATTGGCAAGTAGGTATTCGCCTTATGTCGTTCCCGTTCTCCCTCTACTTGTAAGGAGGTGTGAAATGCACAGGGGTTTAGGTGCAGTAACGAAAAAGAGGTCGTGGGTGCCCTGTCCCCCCAAATGCAGGGCTAGTGTTGCCATATGAAATACCATGCATTTCGCAGGCTGTGGAGCTGCTGGTCCTTTTCTTAGCAAGAGTCACCAAAGGAAAAGAAACAGAAAATTCCTGCTCGGTGTCTATTTTCTTCCATTTCTTTTCAGTTCTCCTTTGCCTTGTAGCCCAGCAACTTGTAGCTTTGGAGGAGAAACATTTCCCTTGCGTTTTGCTCTTTTTCCAGAGGCAGGTCAGACAGGTTCAGGCAGGTGCCAGTGTCGCGGAGCATGCAGCTCCTTCCACAACTCCTCCTTGCTAGCTGCTGCTGAAGCTGCTTTGTTGAAGCCGCTGTCTCTCCTGCCAACCCAAACGGCTTCTTTGATTCCACTTCCCTGCATCTTCACACCCACCCGGAATAACTAGCAACTCTCGCGGTCAAGGGAGATCCTGCTGGGGTCCCTCGCAGACCTGCAGCACACCCTGTGTTGTTTCATGTCTCCTTGGAAGACTTGTAAAGGGAGAGAGCATCAGGCGGCAATGTTTGCTGATGTTGCGAAGCTATTTAGAGCAATGTGAACAGACGATGGTGGGGAGGGAGCCATGCTGCTACAGCCACAACCGTTCAAATAGCGGCCAAGGCGATGCTGTTAAGCAACGCTGTTTCAGGCCTCCATCCTCGGAGGCTTTCTAGACCCCACTGGAGGAACCCCCCAGCATCATGGACTGACATCCTCGCTGGAGCTGCCTGGCGCCGGAGGACGCAGGCCTGGGGCCTCCTGGTGACCTTTCCAACTTGAATGAACCTCTGAGACTGTGACTTCCCTGCTCCTTTTTTCCGCCCTGCTTCCCCCCCCACGCCCCTTGCATCCACCCACATCTGGCCCATTCGTCCACCTTTGGTCCTTCTCAAGGAAGACCCTGTGCGTGATGTTCAGGGTGCCTGTGAGACACCCGTGAAGGGGCGTGCATGATTGAGGAGAGCTGCTGTTCGTTTTCTTCCTGGTTTTCCTCCTCCTGTTCTTCTGCCCCCCGATCTTACTTTTCCTCCTCCCCCTTCCCCTTTCTCCAGTTTATTCTTCTCCTGGTCTTCCTCATCATCTTTTTGCTCCTCCTCCTCCTCTTCTTCCTTTCCCTCCTCCTCATCCCCCACTAAATCTAGTTTAAAGCTCTCTGTACAAATCTGGCCGGCCTGTAGCCTAAGTAGCAGTCACGTACAGTAAGCAACCTGGATTTTTTTTCCCCTCCCGCAGCCCAGAGGATGCCACGTTGTTGTCCTCAGACTCAAAGGCAGAGAGAAATCCACAGAAGAGTGGTGGCCAAACAGTGAGCACAGAGGCAGCTGCAGCCGAAAGCACCTGAGCCCGAGGATGGCAGGGAGCGTGCTGATGTGCAGACAGGTAGGATGCTGAAGGGGTGTCAGAGACTGTTGGAAAGCCACAAATCCCCTGTTTTGTCTCAAAGAACTCATGGTTGGTTTTTTTTTGGGGGGGGGGTGGGAAGGGGGGGCGGTGCGGGCACTGCGGAGGTGAGGCGGTTGTAAAAGAAATCTACCAGACGCGCGTTACCCTAGGTTTGCTTTATTGCAGCGCTGGATGCACGGGGGAAACAGCTCCACCAAACGTGCATACAGGGATTACCAACACACAGGTTATCTAGACTCAAATATACATATTCATTATTTTTCCAAGAACAGGCAGTCCTATGATAATCCTTTCTTAGAATCCATTTCTATCTTCTCCTCCCCCGTCACGCATGCTCAGTGATTTGAGTTGGTGGTCCTCAGGGGTCTCTGGTGGTCGTCAGTGGTCTCGCACCCGTGTTCGCTGAATGACCCTCTTCTTGCAGGCATACGCAGTACGCTCGCTGGGGATACACCCCTCCATAACAACCTTCTTGATAAGATTGATATCACCGGGCCTGTTGTCCGGTTGGGTAGGGACTGTACAAGGAACGTAGCAGCATTGTACGTTGCCATGGTCAGTTAGCTTCATTACCTATTATTACCTTGATTAGAAACCCTGTGGGGGAAGGAAAGATGGTTAGTGTCATGCAGTGATCTTTCGTAAAGCACAGCAGCATCGAGTTAACAGAGGCCTTGTCCTTTAATGGCTTTTTTGAAATTGCAGGACTTGCCGGGAAGGCTTCTTCAGAAATTTCTGCATGCAAAACCCCATGTACGCAATCACTAGGCAAAATTTCTGAGAGAAATTGGCAAGTAGGTATTCGCCTTATGTCGTTCCCGTTCTCCCTCTACTTGTAAGGAGGTGTGAAATGCACAGGGGTTTAGGTGCAGTAACGAAAAAGAGGTCGTCGGTGCCCTGTCCCCCAAATGCAGGGCTAGTGTTGCCATATGAAATACCATGCATTTCGCAGGCTGTGGAGCTGCTGGTCCTTTTCTTAGCAAGAGTCACCAAAGGAAAAGAAACAGAAAATTCCTGCTCGGTGTCTATTTTCTTCCATTTCTTTTCAGTTCTCCTTTGCCTTGTAGCCCAGAAACTTGTAGCTTTGGAGGAGAAACATTTCCCTTGCGTTTTGCTCTTTTTCCAGAGGCAGGTCAGACAGGTTCAGGCAGGTGCCAGTGTCGCGGAGCATGCAGCTCCTTCCACAACTCCTCCTTGCTAGCTGCTGCTGAAGCTGCTTTGTTGAAGCCGCTGTCTCTCCTGCCAACCCAACCGGCTTCTTTGATTCCACTTCCCTGCATCTTCACACCCACCCGGAATAACTAGCAACTCTCGCGGTCAAGGGAGATCCTGCTGGGGTCCCTCGCAGACCTGCAGCACACCCTGTGTTGTTTCGTGTCTCCTTGGAAGACTTGTAAGGGAGAGAGCATCAGGCGGCAATGTATGCTGATGTTGCGAAGCTATTTAGAGCAATGTGAACAGACGATGGTGGGGAGGGAGCCATGCTGCTACAGCCACAACCGTTCAATAGCGGCCAAGGCGATGCTGTTAAGCAACGCTGTTTCAGGCCTCCATCCTCGGAGGCTTTCTAGACCCCCACTGGAGGAACCCCCCCAGCATCATGGACTGACATCCTCGCTGGAGCTGCCTGGCGCCGCAGGACGCAGGCTGGGGCCTCCTGGTGACCTTTCCAACTAGAATGAACCTCTGAGACTGTGATTTCCCTGCTCCTTTTTTCCGCCCTGCTTCCCCCCCCACGCCCCTTGCATCCACCCACATCTGGCCCATTCGTCCACCTTTGGTCCTTCTCAAGGAAGACCCTGTGCGTGATGTTCAGGGTGCCTGTGAGACACCCGTGAAGGGGCGTGCATGATTGAGGAGAGCTGCTGTTCGTTTTCTTCCTGGTTTTCCTCCTCCTGTTCTTCTTCCCCCCAATCTTACTTTTCCTCCTCCCCCTTCCCCTTTCTCCAGTTTATTCTTCTCCTGGTCTTCCTCATCATCTTTTTGCTCATCCTCCTCCTCTTCTTCCTTTCCCTCCTCCTCATCCCCCACTAAATCTAGTTTAAAGCTCTCTGTACAAATCTGGCCGGCCTGTAGCCTAAGTAGCAGTCACGTACAGGAAGCAACCTGGATTTTTTTTCCCCTCCCGCAGCCCAGAGGATGCCACGTTGTTGTCCTCAGACTCAAAGGCAGAGAGAAATCCACAGAAGAGTGGTGGCCAAAGAGTGAGCAGAGAGGCAGCTGCAGCCGAAAGCACCTGAGCCCGAGGATGGCAGGGAGCGTGCTGATGTGCAGACAGGTAGGATGCTGAAGGGGTGTCAGAGACTGTTGGAAAGCCACAAATCCCCTGTTTTGTCTCAAAGAACTCATGGTTGTTTTTTTTGGGGGGGGGGGGAAGGGGGGGCGGTGCGGGCACTGCGGAGGTGAGGCGGTTGTAAAAGAAATCTACCAGACGCGAGTTACCCTAGGTTTGCTTTATTGCAGCGCTGGATGCACGGGGGAAACAGCTCCACCAAACGTGCATACAGGGATTACCAACACACAGGTTATCTAGACTCAAAATATACATATTCATTATTTTTCCAAGAACAGGCAGTCCTATGATAATCCTTTCTTAGAATCCATTTCTATCTTCTCCTCCCCGTCACGCATGCTCAGTGATTTGAGTTGGTGGTCCTCAGGGGTCTCTGGTGGTCGTCAGTGGTCTCGCACCCGTGTTCGCTGAATGACCCTCTTCTTGCAGGCATACGCAGTACGCTCGCTGGGGATACACCTCTCCATAACAACCTTCTTGATAAGATTGATATCCCCGGGCCTGTTGTCCGGTTGGGTAGGGACTGTACAAGGAACGTAGCAGCATTGTACGTTGCCATGGTCAGTTAGCTTCATTACCTATTATTACCTTGATTAGAAACCCTGTGGGGGAGGAAAGATGGTTTAGTGTCATGCAGTGATCTTTCGTAAAAGCACAGCAGCATCGAGTTAACAGAGGCCTTGTCCTTTAATGGCTTTTTGAAATTGCAGGACTTGCCGGGAAGGCTTCTTCAGAAATTTCTGCATGCAAAACCCCATGTACGCAATCACTAGGCAAAATTGCTGAGAGAAATTGGCAAGTAGGTATTCGCCTTATGTCGTTCCCGTTCTCCCTCTACTTGTAAGGAGGTGTGAAATGCACAGGGGTTTAGGTGCAGTAACGAAAAAGAGGTCGTCGGTGCCCTGTCCCCCAAATGCAGGGCTAGTGTTGCTATATGAAATACCATGCATTTCGCAGGCTGTGGAGCTGCTGGTCCTTTTCTTAGCAAGAGTCACCAAAGGAAAAGAAACAGAAAATTCCTGCTCGGTGTCTATTTTCTTCCATTTCTTTTCAGTTCTCCTTTGCCTTGTAGCCCAGCAACTTGTAGCTTTGGAGGAGAAACATTTCCCTTGCGTTTTGCTCTTTTTCCAGAGGCAGGTCAGACAGGTTCAGGCAGGTGCCAGTGTCGCGGAGCATGCAGCTCCTTCCACAACTCCTCCTTGCTAGCTGCTGCTGAAGCTGCTTTGTTGAAGGCGCTGTCTCTCCTGCCAACCCAAACGGCTTCTTTGATTCCACTTCCCTGCATCTTCACACCCACCCGGAATAACTAGCAACTCTCGCGGTCAAGGGAGATCCTGCTGGGGTCCCTCGCAGACCTGCAGCACACCCTGTGTTGTTTCATGTCTCCTTGGAAGACTTGTAAAGGGAGAGAGCATCAGGCGGCAATGTTTGCTGCTGTTGCGAAGCTATTTAGAGCCATGTGAACAGACGATGGTGGGGAGGGAGCCATGCTGCTACAGCCACAACCGTTCAAATAGCGGCCAAGGCGATGCTGTTAAGCAACGCTGTTTCAGGCCTCCATCCTCGGAGGCTTTCTAGACCCCACAGGAGGAACCCCCCAGCATCATGGACTGACATCCTCGCTGGAGCTGCCAGGCGCCGGAGGACGCAGGCCTGGGGCCTCCTGGTGACCTTTCCAACTTGAATGAACCTCTGAGACTGTGACTTCCCTGCTCCTTTTTTCCGCCCTGCTTCCCCCCCCACGCCCCTTGCATCCACCCACTTCTGGCCCATTCGTCCACCTTGGTCCTTCTCAAGGAAGACCCTGTGCGAGATGTTCAGGGTGCCTGTGAGACACCCGTGAAGGGGCGTGCATGATTGAGGAGAGCTGCTGTTCGTTTTCTTCCTGGTTTTCCTCCTCCTGTTCTTCTTCCCCCCGATCTTACTTTTCCTCCTCCCCCTTCCCCTTTCTCCAGTTTATTCTTCTCCTGGTCTTCCTCATCATCTTTTTGCTCCTCCTCCTCCTCTTCTTCCTTTCCCTCCTCCTCATCCCCCACTAAATCTAGTTTAAAGCTCTCTGTACAAATCTGGCCGGCCTGTAGCCTAAGTAGCAGTCACGTACAGGAAGCAACCTGGATTTTTTTTCCCCTCCCGCAGCCCAGAGGATGCCACGTTGTTGTCCTCAGACTCAAAGGCAGAGAGAAATCCACAGAAGAGTGGTGGCCAAAGAGTGAGCAGAGAGGCAGCTGCAGCCGAAAGCACCTGAGCCCGAGGATGGCAGGGAGCGTGCTGATGTGCAGACAGGTAGGATGCTGAAGGGGTGTCAGAGACTGTTGGAAAGCCACAAATCCCCTGTTTTGTCTCAAAGAACTCATGGTTGTTTTTTTTGGGGGGGGGGGGAAGGGGGGGCGGTGCGGGCACTGCGGAGGTGAGGCGGTTGTAAAAGAAATCTACCAGACGCGAGTTACCCTAGGTTTGCTTTATTGCAGCGCTGGATGCACGGGGGGGAAACAGCTCCACCAAACGTGCATACAGGGATTACCAACACACAGGTTATATAGACTCAAAATATACATATTCATTATTTTTCCAAGAACAGGCAGTCCTATGATAATCCTTTCTTAGAATCCATTTCTATCTTCTCCTCCCCGTCACGCATGCTCTGTGATTTGAGTTGGTGGTCCTCAGGGGTCTCTGGTGGTCGTCAGTGGTCTCGCACCCGTGTTCGCTGAATGACCCTCTTCTTGCAGGCTTACGCAGTACGCTCGCTGGGGATACA
The DNA here is from genome assembly GCF_028858705.1 of Grus americana. NCBI lineage: Eukaryota > Metazoa > Chordata > Aves > Gruiformes > Gruidae > Grus > Grus americana. Next base: position 16,337 of record NW_026561548.1, read on the forward strand.
CCTCTCCATAACAACCTTCTTGATAAGATTGATATCCCCGGGCCTGTTGTCCGGTTGGGTAGGGACTGTACAAGGAACGTAGCAGCATTGTACGTTGCCATGGTCAGTTAGCTTCATTACCTATTATTACCTTGATTAGAAACCCTGTAGGGGAAGGAAAGATGGTTTAGTGTCATGCAGTGATCTTTCGTAAAAGCACAGCAGCATCGAGTTAACAGAGGCCTTGTCCTTTAATGGCTTTTTGAAATTGCAGGACTTGCCGGGAAGGCTTCTTCAGAAATTTCTGCATGCAAAACCCCATGTACGCAATCACTAGGCAAAATTGCTGAGAGAAATTGGCAAGTAGGTATTCGCCTTATGTCGTTCCCGTTCTCCCTCTACTTGTAAGGAGGTGTGAAATGCACAGGGGTTTAGGTGCAGTAACGAAAAAGAGGTCGTCGGTGCCCTGTCCCCCAAATGCAGGGCTAGTGTTGCCATATGAAATACCATGCATTTCGCAGGCTGTGGAGCTGCTGGTCCTTTTCTTAGCAAGAGTCACCAAAGGAAAAGAAACAGAAAATTCCTGCTCGGTGTCTATTTTCTTCCATTTCTTTTCAGTTCTCCTTTGCCTTGTAGCCCAGCAACTTGTAGCTTTGGAGGAGAAACATTTCCCTTGCGTTTTGCTCTTTTTCCAGAGGCAGGTCAGACAGGATCAGGCAGGTGCCAGAGTCGCGGAGCATGCAGCTCCTTCCACAACTCCTCCTTGCTAGCTGCTGCTGAAGCAGCTTTGTTGAAGCCGCTCTCTCTCCTGCCAACCCAAACGGCTTCTTTGATTCCACTTCCCTGCATCTTCACACCCACCCGGAATAACTAGCAACTCTCGCGGTCAAGGGAGATCCTGCTGGGGTCCCTCGCAGACCTGCAGCACACCCTGTGTTGTTTCATGTCTCCTTGGAAGACTTGTAAAGGGAGAGAGCATCAGGCGGCAATGTTTGCTGATGTTGCGAAGCTATTTAGAGCAATGTGAACAGACGATGGTGGGGAGGGAGCCATGCTGCTACAGCCACAACCGTTCAAATAGCGGCCAAGGCGATGCTGTTAAGCAACGCTGTTTCAGGCCTCCATCCTCGGAGGCTTTCTAGACCCCACTGGAGGAACCCCCCAGCATCATGGACTGACATCCTCGCTGGAGCTGCCTGGCGCCGCAGGACGCAGGCCTGGGGCCTCCTGGTGACCTTTCCAACTTGAATGAACCTCTGAGACTGTGATTTCCCTGCTCCTTTTTTCCGCCCTGCTTCCCCCCCCACGCCCCTTGCATCCACCCACATCTGGCCCATTCGTCCACCTTTGGTCCTTCTCAAGGAAGACCCTGTGCGTGATGTTCAGGGTGCCTGTGAGACACCCGTGAAGGGGGTGCATGATTGAGGAGAGCTGCTGTTCGTTTTCTTCCTGGTTTTCCTCCTCCTGTTCTTCTTCCCCCCGTTTCTTTTCCTCCTCCCCCTTCCCCTTTCTCCAGTTTATTCTTCTCCTGGTCTTCCTCATCATCTTTTGCTCCTCCTCCTCCTCTTCTTCCTTTCCCTCCTCCTCATCCCCCACTAAATCTAGTTTAAAGCTCTCTGTACAAATCTGGCCGGCCTGTAGCCTAAGTAGCAGTCACGTACAGAAGCAACCTGGATTTTTTTTCCCCTCCCGCAGCCCAGAGGATGCCACGTTGTTGTCCTCAGACTCAAAGGCAGAGAGAAATCCACAGAAGAGTGGTGGCCAGGTGAGCACAGAGGCAGCTGCAGCCGAAAGCACCTGAGCCCGAGGATGGCAGGGAGCGTGCTGATGTGCAGACAGGTAGGATGCTGAAGGGGTGTCAGAGACTGTTGGAAAGCCACAAATCCCCTGTTTTGTCTCAAAGAACTGGTTGGTTGGGGGGTGGGGGGGGGGGGAAGGGGGGGCGGTGCGGGCACTGCGGAGGTGAGGCGGTTGTAAAAGAAATCTACCAGCGAGTTACCCTAGGTTTGCTTTATTGCAGCGCTGGATGCACGGGGGAAACAGCTCCACCAAACGTGCATACAGGGATTACCAACACACAGGTTATCTAGACTCAAAATATACATATTCATTATTTTTCCAAGAACAGGCAGTCCTATGATAATCCTTTCTTAGAATCCATTTCTATCTTCTCCTCCCCGTCACGCATGCTCAGTGATTTGAGTTGGTGGTCCTCAGGGGTCTCTGGTGGTCGTCAGTGGTCTCGCACCCGTGTTCGCTGAATGACCCTCTTCTTGCAGGCATACGCAGTACGCTCGCTGGGGATACACCTCTCCATAACAACCTTCTTGATAAGATTGATATCCCCGGGCCTGTTGTCCGGTTGGGTAGGGACTGTACAAGGAACGTAGCAGCATTGTACGTTGCCATGGTCAGTTAGCTTCATTACCTATTATTACCTTGATTAGAAACCCTGTGGGGGAAGGAAAGATGGTTTAGTGTCATGCAGTGATCTTTCTTAAAAGCACAGCAGCATCGAGTTAACAGAGGCCTTGTCCTTTAATGGCTTTTTGAAATTGCAGGACTTGCCGGGAAGGCTTCTTCAGAAATTTCTGCATGCAAAACCCCATGTACGCAATCACTAGGCAAAATTGCTGAGAGAAATTGGCAAGTAGGTATTCGCCTTATGTCGTTCCCGTTCTCCCTCTACTTGTAAGGAGGTGTGAAATGCACAGGGGTTTAGGTGCAGTAACGAAAAAGAGGTCGTCGGTGCCCTGTCCCCCAAATGCAGGGCTAGTGTTGCCATATGAAATACCATGCATTTCGCAGGCTGTGGAGCTGCTGGTCCTTTTCTTAGCAAGAGTCACCAAAGGAAAAGAAACAGAAAATTCCTGCTCGGTGTCTATTTTCTTCCATTTCTTTTCAGTTCTCCTTTGCCTTGTAGCCCAGCAACTTGTAGCTTTGGAGGAGAAACATTTCCCTTGCGTTTTGCTCTTTTTCCAGAGGCAGGTCAGACAGGTTCAGGCAGGTGCCAGTGTCGCGGAGCATGCAGCTCCTTCCACAACTCCTCCTTGCTAGCTGCTGCTGAAGCTGCTTTGTTGAAGGCGCTGTCTCTCCTGCCAACCCAAACGGCTTCTTTGATTCCACTTCCCTGCATCTTCACACCCACCCGGAATAACTAGCAACTCTCGCGGTCAAGGGAGATCCTGCTGGGGTCCCTCGCAGACCTGCAGCACACCCTGTGTTGTTTCATGTCTCCTTGGAAGACTTGTAAAGGGAGAGAGCATCAGGCGGCAATGTTTGCTGATGTTGCGAAGCTATTTAGAGCAATGTGAACAGACGATGGTGGGGAGGGAGCCATGCTGCTACAGCCACAACCGTTCAAATAGCGGCCAAGGCGATGCTGTTAAGCAACGCTGTTTCAGGCCTCCATCCTCGGAGGCTTTCTAGACCCCACTGGAGGAACCCCCCAGCATCATGGACTGACATCCTCGCTGGAGCTGCCTGGCGCCGCAGGACGCAGGCCTGGGGCCTCCTGGTGACCTTTCCAACTTGAATGAACCTCTGAGACTGTGACTTCCCTGCTCCTTTTTTCCACCCTGCTTCCCCCCCCACGCCCCTTGCATCCACCCACATCTGGCCCATTCGTCCACCTTTGGTCCTTCTCAGGGAAGACCCTGTGCGTGATGTTCAGGGTGCCTGTGAGACACCCGTGAAGGGGCGTGCATGATTGAGGAGAGCTGCTGTTCGTTTTCTTCCTGGTTTTCCTCCTCCTGTTCTTCTTCCCCCCGATCTTACTTTTCCTCCTCCCCCTTCCCCTTTCTCCAGTTTATTCTTCTCCTGGTCTTCCTCATCATCTTTTTGCTCCTCCTCCTCCTCTTCTTCCTTTCCCTCCTCCTCATCCCCCACTAAATCTAGTTTAAAGCTCTCTGTACAAATCTGGCCGGCCTGTAGCCTAAGTAGCAGTCACGTACAGGAAGCAACCTGGATTTTTTTTCCCCTCCCGCAGCCCAGAGGATGCCACGTTGTTGTCCTCAGACTCAAAGGCAGAGAGAAATCCACAGAAGAGTGGTGGCCAAAGAGTGAGCACAGAGGCAGCTGCAGCCGAAAGCACCTGAGCCCGAGGATGGCAGGGAGCGTGCTGATGTGCAGACAGGTAGGATGCTGAAGGGGTGTCAGAGACTGTTGGAAAGCCACAAATCCCCTGTTTTGTCTCAAAGAACTCATGGTTGTTTTTTGGGGGGGGGGGGGAAGGGGGGGGCGGTGCGGGCACTGCGGAGGTGAGGCGGTTGTAAAAGAAATCTACCAGACGCGAGTTACCCTAGGTTTGCTTTATTGCAGCGCTGGATGCACGGGGGAAACAGCTCCACCAAACGTGCATACAGGGATTACCAACACACAGGTTATCTAGACTCAAAATATACATATTCATTATTTTTCCAAGAACAGGCAGTCCTATGATAATCCTTTCTTAGAATCCATTTCTATCTTCTCCTCCCCGTCACGCATGCTCAGTGATTTGAGTTGGTGGTCCTCAGGGGTCTCTGGTGGTCGTCAGTGGTCTCGCACCCGTGTTCGCTGAATGACCCTCTTCTTGCAGGCATACGCAGTACGCTCGCTGGGGATACACCTCTCCATAACAACCTTCTTGATAAGATTGATATCCCCGGGCCTGTTGTCCGGTTGGGTAGGGACTGTACAAGGAACGTAGCAGCATTGTACGTTGCCATGGTCAGTTAGCTTCATTACCTATTATTACCTTGATTAGAAACCCTGTGGGGGAAGGAAAGATGGTTTAGTGTCATGCAGTGATCTTTCGTAAAAGCACAGCAGCATCGAGTTAACAGAGGCCTTGTCCTTTAATGGCTTTTTGAAATTGCAGGACTTGCCGGGAAGGCTTCTTCAGAAATTTCTGCATGCAAAACCCCATGTACGCAATCACTAGGCAAAATTGCTGAGAGAAATTGGCAAGTAGGTATTCGCCTTATGTCGTTCCCGTTCTCCCTCTACTTGTAAGGAGGTGTGAAATGCACAGGGGTTTAGGTGCAGTAACGAAAAAGAGGTCGTGGGTGCCCTGTCCCCCAAATGCAGGGCTAGTGTTGCCATATGAAATACCATGCATTTCGCAGGCTGTGGAGCTGCTGGTCCTTTTCTTAGCAAGAGTCACCAAAGGAAAAGAAACACAAAATTCCTGCTCGGTGTCTATTTTCTTCCATTTCTTTTCAGTTCTCCTTTGCCTTGTAGCCCAGCAACTTGTAGCTTTGGAGGAGAAACATTTCCCTTGCGTTTTGCTCTTTTTCCAGAGGCAGGTCAGACAGGTTCAGGCAGGTGCCAGTGTCGCGGAGCATGCAGCTCCTTCCACAACTCCTCCTTGCTAGCTGCTGCTGAAGCTGCTTTGTTGAAGCCGCTGTCTCTCCTGCCAACCCAAACGGCTTCTTTGATTCCACTTCCCTGCATCTTCACACCCACCCGGAATAACTAGCAACTCTCGCGGTCAAGGGAGATCCTGCTGGGGTCCCTCGCAGACCTGCAGCACACCCTGTGTTGTTTCATGTCTCCTTGGAAGACTTGTAAAGGGAGAGAGCATCAGGCGGCAATGTTTGCTGATGTTGCGAAGCTATTTAGAGCAATGTGAACAGACGATGGTGGGGAGGGAGCCATGCTGCTACAGCCACAACCGTTCAAATAGCGGCCAAGGCGATGCTGTTAAGCAACGCTGTTTCAGGCCTCCATCCTCGGAGGCTTTCTAGACCCCACTGGAGGAACCCCCCAGCATCATGGACTGACATCCTCGCTGGAGCTGCCTGGCGCCGGAGGACGCAGGCCTGGGGCCTCCTGGTGACCTTTCCAACTTGAATGAACCTCTGAGACTGTGACTTCCCTGCTCCTTTTTTCCGCCCTGCTTCCCCCCCCACGCCCCTTGCATCCACCCACATCTGGCCCATTCGTCCACCTTTGGTCCTTCTCAAGGAAGACCTGTGCGTGATGTTCAGGGTGCCTGTGAGACACCCGTGAAGGGGCCTGCATGATTGAGGAGAGCTGCTGTTCGTTTTCTTCCTGGTTTTCCTCCTCCTGTTCTTCTTCCCCCCGATCTTACTTTTCCTCCTCCCCCTTCCCCTTTCTCCAGTTTATTCTTCTCCTGGTCTTCCTCATCATCTTTTTGCTCCTCCTCCTCCTCTTCTTCCTTTCCCTCCTCCTCATCCCCCACTAAATCTAGTTTAAAGCTCTCTGTACAAATCTGGCCGGCCTGTAGCCTAAGTAGCAGTCACGTACAGGAAGCAACCTGGATTTTTTTTCCCCTCCCGCAGCCCAGAGGATGCCACGTTGTTGTCCTCAGACTCAAAGGCAGAGAGAAATCCACAGAAGAGTGGTGGCCAAACAGTGAGCACAGAGGCAGCTGCAGCCGAAAGCACCTGAGCCCGAGGATGGCAGGGAGCGTGCTGATGTGCAGACAGGTAGGATGCTGAAGGGGTGTCAGAGACTGTTGGAAAGCCACAAATCCCCTGTTTTGTCTCAAAGAACTCATGGTTGTTTTTGGGGGGGGGGGGGGAAGGGGGGGCGGTGCGGGCACTGCGGAGGTGAGGCGGTTGTAAAAGAAATCTACCAGACGCGAGTTACCCTAGGTTTGCTTTATTGCAGCGCTGGATGCACGGGGGAAACAGCTCCACCAAACGTGCATACAGGGATTACCAACACACAGGTTATCTAGACTCAAAATATACATATTCATTATTTTTCCAAGAACAGGCAGTCCTATGATAATCCTTTCTTAGAATCCATTTCTATCTTCTCCTCCCCGTCACGCATGCTCAGTGATTTGAGTTGGTGGTCCTCAGGGGTCTCTGGTGGTCGTCAGTGGTCTCGCACCCGTGTTCGCTGAATGACCCTCTTCTTGCAGGCATACGCAGTACGCTCGCTGGGGATACACCTCTCCATAACAACCTTCTTGATAAGATTGATATCCCCGGGCCTGTTGTCCGGTTGGGTAGGGACTGTACAAGGAACGTAGCAGCATTGTACGTTGCCATGGTCAGTTAGCTTCATTACCTATTATTACCTTGATTAGAAACCCTGTGGGGGAAGGAAAGATGGTTTAGTGTCATGCAGTGATCTTTCGTAAAAGCACAGCAGCATCGAGTTAACAGAGGCCTTGTCCTTTAATGGCTTTTTGAAATTGCAGGACTTGCCGGGAAGGCTTCTTCAGAAATTTCTGCATGCAAAACCCCATGTACGCAATCACTAGGCAAATTTCTGAGAGAAATTGGCAAGTAGGTATTCGCCTTATGTCGTTCCCGTTCTCCCTCTACTTGTAAGGAGGTGTGAAATGCACAGGGGTTTAGGTGCAGTAACGAAAAAGAGGTCGTCGGTGCCCTGTCCCCCAAATGCAGGGCTAGTGTTGCCATATGAAATACCATGCATTTCGCAGGCTGTGGAGCTGCTGGTCCTTTTCTTAGCAAGAGTCACCAAAGGAAAAGAAACAGAAAATTCCTGCTCGGTGTCTATTTTCTTCCATTTCTTTTCAGTTCTCCTTTGCCTTGTAGCCCAGCAACTTGTAGCTTTGGAGGAGAAACATTTCCCTTGCGTTTTGCTCTTTTTCCAGAGGCAGGTCAGACAGGTTCAGGCAGGTGCCAGTGTCGCGGAGCATGCAGCTCCTTCCACAACTCCTCCTTGCTAGCTGCTGCTGAAGCTGCTTTGTTGAAGCCGCTGTCTCTCCTGCCAACCCAAACGGCTTCTTTGATTCCACTTCCCTGCATCTTCACACCCACCCGGAATAACTAGCAACTCTCGCGGTCAAGGGAGATCCTGCTGGGGTCCCTCGCAGACCTGCAGCACACCCTGTGTTGTTTCATGTCTCCTTGGAAGACTTGTAAAGGGAGAGAGCATCAGGCGGCAATGTTTGCTGATGTTGCGAAGCTATTTAGAGCAATGTGAACAGACGATGGTGGGGAGGGAGCCATGCTGCTACAGCCACAACCGTTCAAATAGCGGCCAAGGCGATGCTGTTAAGCAACGCTGTTTCAGGCCTCCATCCTCGGAGGCTTTCTAGACCCCACTGGAGGAACCCCCCAGCATCATGGACTGACATCCTCGCTGGAGCTGCCTGGCGCCGCAGGACGCAGGCCTGGGGCCTCCTGGTGACCTTTCCAACTTGAATGAACCTCTGAGACTGTGATTTCCCTGCTCCTTTTTTCCGCCCTGCTTCCCCCCCCACGCCCCTTGCATCCACCCACATCTGGCCCATTCGTCCACCTTTGGTCCTTCTCAAGGAAGACCCTGTGCGTGATGTTCAGGGTGCCTGTGAGACACCCGTGAAGGGGCCTGCATGATTGAGGAGAGCTGCTGTTCGTTTTCTTCCTGGTTTTCCTCCTCCTGTTCTTCTGCCCCCCGATCTTACTTTTCCTCCTCCCCCTTCCCCTTTCTCCAGTTTATTCTTCTCCTGGTCTTCCTCATCATCTTTTTGCTCCTCCTCCTCCTCTTCTTCCTTTCCCTCCTCCTCATCCCCCACTAAATCTAGTTTAAAGCTCTCTGTACAAATCTGGCCGGCCTGTAGCCTAAGTAGCAGTCACGTACAGGAAGCAACCTGGATTTTTTTTCCCCTCCCGCAGCCCAGAGGATGCCACGTTGTTGTCCTCAGACTCAAAGGCAGAGAGAAATCCACAGAAGAGTGGTGGCCAAACAGTGAGCACAGAGGCAGCTGCAGCCGAAAGCACCTGAGCCCGAGGATGGCAGGGAGCGTGCTGATGTGCAGGAGGTAGGATGCTGAAGGGGTGTCAGAGACTGTTGGAAAGCCACAAATCCCCTGTTTTGTCTCAAAGAACTCATGGTGGTTTTGGGGGGGAGGGGGGGGGAAGGGGGGGCGGTGCGGGCACTGCGGAGGTGAGGCGGTTGTAAAAGAAATCTACCAGACGCGAGTTACCCTAGGTTTGCTTTATTGCAGCGCTGGATGCACGGGGGAAACAGCTCCACCAAACGTGCATACAGGGATTACCAACACACAGGTTATCTAGACTCAAAATATACATATTCATTATTTTTCCAAGAACAGGCAGTCCTATGATAATCCTTTCTTAGAATCCATTTCTATCTTCTCCTCCCCGTCACGCATGCTCAGTGATTTGAGTTGGTGGTCCTCAGGGGACTCTGGTGGTCGTCAGTGGTCTCGCACCCGTGTTCGCTGAATGACCCTCTTCTTGCAGGCATACGCAGTACGCTCGCTGGGGATACACCTCTCCATAACAACCTTCTTGATAAGATTGATATCCCCGGGCCTGTTGTCCGGTTGGGTAGGGACTGTACAAGGAACGTAGCAGCATTGTACGTTGCCATGGTCAGTTAGCTTCATTACCTATTATTACCTTGATTAGAAACCCTGTAGGGGAAGGAAAGATGGTTTAGTGTCATGCAGTGATCTTTCGTAAAAGCACAGCAGCATCGAGTTAACAGAGGCCTTGTCCTTTAATGGCTTTTTGAAATTGCAGGACTTGCCGGGAAGGCTTCTTCAGAAATTTCTGCATGCAAAACCCCATGTACGCAATCACTAGGCAAAATTGCTGAGAGAAATTGGCAAGTAGGTATTCGCCTTATGTCGTTCCCGTTCTCCCTCTACTTGTAAGGAGGTGTGAAATGCACAGGGGTTTAGGTGCAGTAACGAAAAAGAGGTCGTGGGTGCCCTGTCCCCCAAATGCAGGGCTAGTGTTGCCATATGAAATACCATGCATTTTGCAGGCTGTGGAGCTGCTGGTCCTTTTCTTAGCAAGAGTCACCAAAGGAAAAGAAACAGAAAATTCCTGCTCGGTGTCTATTTTCTTCCATTTCTTTTCAGTTCTCCTTTGCCTTGTAGCCCAGCAACTTGTAGCTTTGGAGGAGAAACATTTCCCTTGCGTTTTGCTCTTTTTCCAGAGGCAGGTCAGACAGGTTCAGGCAGGTGCCAGTGTCGCGGAGCATGCAGCTCCTTCCACAACTCCTCCTTGCTAGCTGCTGCTGAAGCTGCTTTGTTGAAGCCGCTGTCTCTCCTGCCAACCCAAACGGCTTCTTTGATTCCACTTCCCTGCATCTTCACACCCACCCGGAATAACTAGCAACTCTCGCGGTCAAGGGAGATCCTGCTGGGGTCCCTCGCAGACCTGCAGCACACCCTGTGTTGTTTCATGTCTCCTTGGAAGACTTGTAAAGGGAGAGAGCATCAGGCGGCAATGTTTGCTGATGTTGCGAAGCTATTTAGAGCAATGTGAACAGACGATGGTGGGGAGGGAGCCATGCTGCTACAGCCACAACCGTTCAAATAGCGGCCAAGGCGATGCTGTTAAGCAACGCTGTTTCAGGCCTCCATCCTCGGAGGTGTAGGCTTTCTAGACCCCACTGGAGGAACCCCCCAGCATCATGGACTGACATCCTCGCTGGAGCTGCCTGGCGCCGCAGGACGCAGGCCTGGGGCCTCCTGGTGACCTTTCCAACTTGAATGAACCTCTGAGACTGTGACTTCCCTGCTCCTTTTTTCCCCCTGCTTCCCCCCCCACGCCCCTTGCATCCACCCACATCTGGCCCATTCGTCCACCTTTGGTCCTTCTCAAGGAAGACCCTGTGCGTGATGTTCAGGGTGCCTGTGAGACACCCGTGAAGGGGCCTGCATGATTGAGGAGAGCTGCTGTTCGTTTTCTTCCTGGTTTCCTCCTCCTGTTCTTCTTCCCCCCGATCTTACTTTTCCTCCTCCCCCTTCCCCTTTCTCCAGTTTATTCTTCTCCTGGTCTTCCTCATCATCTTTTTGCTCCTCCTCCTCTCTCTTCCTTTCCCTCCTCCTCATCCCCCACTAAATCTAGTTTAAAGCTCTCTGTACAAATCTGGCCGGCCTGTAGCCTAAGTAGCAGTCACGTACAGGAAGCAACCTGGATTTTTTTCCCCTCCCGCAGCCCAGAGGATGCCACGTTGTTGTCCTCAGACTCAAAGGCAGAGAGAAATCCACAGAAGAGTGGTGGCCAAACAGTGAGCACAGAGGCAGCTGCAGCCGAAAGCACCTGAGCCCGAGGATGCAGGGAGCGTGCTGATGTGCAGACAGGTAGGATGCTGAAGGGGTGTCAGAGACTGTTGGAAAGCCACAGATCCCCTGTTTTGTCTCAAAGAACTCATGGTTGGTTGTTTTTTGGGGGGGGGGGGGAAGGGGGGGCGGTGCGGGCACTGCGGAGTGAGGCGGTTGTAAAAGAAATCTACCAGACGCGAGTTACCCTAGGTTTGCTTTATTGCAGCGCTGGATGCACGGGTGAAACAGCTCCACCAAACGTGCATACAGGGATTACAACACACAGGTTATCTAGACTCAAAATATACATATTCATTATTTTTCCAAGAACAGGCAGTCCTATGATAATCTTTCTTAGAATCCATTTCTATCTTCTCCTCCCCGTCACGCATGCTCAGTGATTTGAGTTGGTGGTCCTCAGGGGTCTCTGGTGGTCGTCAGTGGTCTCGCACCCGTGTTCGCTGAATGACCCTCTTCTTGCAGGCATACGCAGTACGCTCGCTGGGGATACACCTCTCCATAAACAACCTTCTTGATAGATGATATCCCGGGCCTGTTGTCCGGTTGGGTAGGGACTGTACAAGGAACGTAGCAGCATTGTACGTTGCCATGGTCAGTTAGCTTCATTACCTATTATTACCTTGATTAGAAACACCCTTTCCCACGATTATAGGCTTTGAAAACAGTTCTAGGCCTAAGGCAGCTTTCTAAGTTCAAAATAGTTTTCTTCTAGCAAGCTTCTATATTTTTTTACAGCGGTGGATTGCTTCCCCTTCTCCTCTGGTAACTTTTCCAGCGGCTGCTATTTGGGTTGTGAGCCAAACACCTTGGCACGGAGGAGGAGCTCCCCCAGCCAATTCCAGAACTCTGTGGAGACAGGATGCGCAGACAGAACCCTGAACCTTCTAGAACAATGGATCTGCGCAGGTGGCAAAGCTCATCTGCGTGTACCGCCCAAGGGTGGTCCCTGAGGGGAAGAACAGTAGAAAGGTGAGCATGCGCGCCACACCGGGGTCGACCCACCACTTGTGGACCAAGACCTGCGGACCTAAGTAGCCATCCCTGTGCGACATCGCAGCTCCAAGCGTAGTGATACCTATCCTGAGCCTCTCCTCTCCTTCCTTCTTTTCCTTCTGTCCTTCTTTTCTTCTCTTTCCTTTCCTCTAAGAAATTCATGCCTTGTAAAAACGGTTGTTGCCTTTGCAGACCATTTGCCTAGTTGTCGGTTGTCCTAGTCGTGCCTTATGGCAAGTGTTTTTACCCGTTATCCGCACAGTTGCCACTTGTTGACACCTAGCCCCTAGATTGTTAATAAAAACTCCGTTATATTGTTCCTCTGAGGTCATTCCTGTGCTCATTGCATTGGCAGCTCCGCTGAGCGGGACTCATGCCTTTGGGGGATGAAAAGATTTCACATCCCTCGCAACCCACCGAGTGCGACGAGACAAGGGGGTTTAATTTCACCTAACCCCAAAACCTCATGGATCCAAGCGCCCCTACGACACTTCATTC